>NW_015386907.1:56177-74734 GCF_001527695.2 Protobothrops mucrosquamatus | reverse complement strand
GCTTCCCCCGGGTCTGCCGGTCGGGATGTGGTCGGGACGGGAACCGATCATGAAAGGCCTGTACCAGGTCAGGGGCCTGAACGGAAGAAGCATCCACCCAGCTGAACTCCTCGGGGCCGTATCCCTTCCAGGCGATGAGGTATTGGAAGCGCCCCTTCAGCCAACGGGAGTCCCGGATACTGTCCACCTTGTACGTTGAGGAGTCATCCTCATCGGCTGCGGCTGGGGGGGGCAGGCGTCGTCAGACGTCGGAGATGGCTTGCTGGGGCCTCGGACCAGGAGGGACCGATGGAAAACGGAGTGGATCCGCATGGAGCGTGGTAGGGTCAACCGGTAGGCCACCGGGCTGATGACTGCCTCGACGGGGAAGGGACCGATAAAACGATGGTCCAGTTTCTTCACCGGCCGGTCTGTGGGGAGGTGTTTCGTGGACAGCCACACCCGATCTCCGACTTCCAGCGGTGGCGCTGCCCGTCGGGAGCGGTCGGTGACCCGTTTATAGTCCTCTTTCGCCCGGATCAGCTGCCGCCGCACCAGTTGCTGCACTGCCTACAGCTCCGAGAGGAAGTCCTGGGTCTCGGGAACAGGGGAATCCGAGATTGACAACGGGAAAAGCCGTGGATGGTAGCCGACGTTGGCATGGAACGGGGTCATCTGGGTGGAGGTGTGTTGGGAGTTGTTGAAGGCGAACTCCGCCAGGGGAAGGTACTCGGCCCAGTTGTCCTGCTGCTGGTTGACGAAACAGCGGAGGTACTGCTCCAGGATGCCGATGACCTTCTCCCTGCCCCCGTCAGTCTCCGGATGGTGTGACGATGACAGGCACACCTGCACCTCCAGCGCAGCCATTAGGCTTTTCCAGAAGCGGGCCGTGAACTGGGCTCTGCGGTCCGACACCACCCTGTCCGGCAGGCCATGGAGGCGAAAGATGTGCTGCAGGAACAGACGGGCCGTGGTGAGGGCCGATGGCAGTTCGCGGCACGGGATGAAATGGGCCATCTTGGTGAGCATGTCCACCACCACAAGGATGGTCGTGAACGTGGCGGACAGTGGTAGATCTGTTAGGAAGTCCATGGAGATGGCACCCCACGGTCTCTCCGGTGTCGGCAGCGGCTGGAGGAGTCCAGGCGGTGGGCGGATGCGGGTTTGGCCTGTCGGCACGTCGCACAGGACATCACGTATGCGTGCACGTCATGCCGTACCCGAGGCCACCAAAAAGTCCGCATCACCAAGTGTAATGTCTTAAAGAGGCCGAAATGCCCCGCCGCGGGGTTGTCATGGCACTGGTTCATGACGAGGGTTAGGGACTCGTGGGCATGTACAGCCGGCCCCGGTGTTTCAGCAAGCCTTCCTCCAAGGTCCATTGGGACGCTGGGCCGACTTCCGCTTTCCGTTGCTGTGACCAGTCATCACGGCGCTGCGCTTCCAGCACCCGAGCCCGCAGGTCCGCCGGTTCCTGGGCCATGGCCAAGGATTCTACTGGCAGCACCATCCGTGGGGGGAGTCCTTGGGGCAAAAGTATTCCGGCTTGCGGGATAGCGCGTCCGCCCTCTGGTTGAGGTTGCTCGGAATATACGTGATGTGGAAGTTGAACCGGGCGAAAAACAACGACCACCGGATCTGCCGCTGGTTCAACTTCCTGGCCGTGGTGAGGTGCTCTAGGTTCCGATGGTCTGTCCGCACCTCCACCTGGTGTCAGGCCCCCTCAAGGTGATGCCGCCAAGCCTCGAACGCGGCCTTGATAGCCAGCAACTCCTTTTCCCAGATGGTGTAGTTGCGCTCGGAAGGATTGAGTTTCCAGGAGTAATAAGCGCAGGGAAAAAGAGTGCCGCCATCCACCGGGACCTGTAGCAGTACCGCTCCAATCGCCACATTGGACGCATCCGTCTCGACCACGAACGGACGGTGTGGATTGGGATGCCTCAGGACCGGCTCCGTGATGAAGGCCTGCTTGAGGACCTTGAAGACCTGCTGCTGCGGGGGCCCCCACTGGAACGGGACCTTCTTCCGAAGGAGTTGGGTCAGTGGCAAGGTCAGGGTGGCGAAGGCCGGGATGAAGGTCCGGTAATAGTTGGCGAACCCCAACAGACGCTGGACATCTTTCACCCGACGGGGTTCCCAACTGCGCAAGGCCTCCACCTTGCGCGTGTCCATCGCGATGCCCTCGGGGGTGATGATGTGCCCGAGGAACTCTATGGAAGTCTGGAAGAAGTAACATTTTCCCAACTTCGCATAGAGTTGGTTCTTTCGCAGGTGCTGCAGGACCTGGCGGACATGCTGGAGGTGGCTCTCCTGGGTCTGGGAATAGATCAAAATATCGTCCAGGTAGATCACCACGAACCGTTCCAACATGTCCCGAAACACGTCATTCATCAGGTGCTGGAAGACCACGGGGGCGTTGGTCAACCCGAACGGCATGACGGTGTACTCGAAGTGGCCGTATCGGGTGCCAAACGCCGTCTTCCACTCGTCCCCCTCTCTCACGCGCACCAGATTGTAGGCCCCTCGGAGATCGAGCTTGGTGAAGATCGAGGCCTCCCGCAACCTCTCCATCAGCTCCGGAATGAGCGGCAGGGGGTAGCGATTCTGCACTGTGATGGCATTCAAACGCCGGTAATCACAGCACAGGTGTAAGTCCCCCGTCTTTTTCTTCACAAAGAGGACTGGGGCCAAGAGCGGGGAGGACGAAGGCCGGATGAACCCTCGGGCCAGGTTCTTATCCAGAAAGTCCCATAGGGCGGCCAATTCGGGCTCCGACATCGAATACAGGCGGCCCGCGGGCAGTGGCGCATTGGGCAGCAGGTCCACCGGGCAGTCGTAGGGTCGATGCGGGGGTAATCGGTCCGCCTCCTTTTCGCTGAACACATCGGCGAAGGGCGTCAGCTCAGGAGGCAAGGAGACGGCCGGGGTGGAGACGTCCTGCCCAACACAGGTGTGGCGGAGATGGTCGACACACTGCAGGCTCGGGAACGAGATGGCGTTTCTTGACCATGCCATCTGGGGATCGTGGGCCCGAAGCCAGGCCATCCCCAGGACCAATGGAAAATGCAGGTCCGCCGTCACATAGAACTGGATCGCCTCCTCGTGGTTCCCAATGGCGAGGCGCAAGGGCTGGGTAGCAAATTTGATGGGCCCTGCCACGAGTTCCCGCCCATCGATTGTCTCGACCCGCAATGGAGGGTCCACCGGAACCAAGGGAACCTTAAAAAAAGCCACAAAGGCCTGGTCCATGAAGTTCGTTGTGGCCCCGGAGTCCACCAGCGCATGTGCCTGAAGCCCCTCCGACCGATTGGCCAACAACACCCGGGTGTCCAGAATCAGGTGCCAAGGGGGCTCACAGTCCACAGTCGCCGACTCCGGTGGGGCATGGCTACGTGCCTGGCCCAGGGTTTCCCCTAGGCCAGGCCTGGCCCGTTTCCCAGTTGGTCGTGCCCAGATTCCGGAACAGGCTTGAGCGCCCCACTCCGCTTCCTGGGACACGAGGCAGCAAAATGTCCAGCCTCGCCACAATAGAGGCACAATCCCCCTTGGCGTCTCTGCATCCGCTCCTGTGCCGTCAGTTGAGGTCTAGCTGCTCCGAGCTCCATGGGCTCCTCAGCCGTTGCCAGAAAGCGTGGGGTGGTCCGGGGTACTGTTGGTGCGAAACGCGGGGGTGCCGAAGCTGTTGGTGGTTCCGGAAGGGGCCGACGAGGCCGTCGCCATTGAAGACAGGCGTCGATGCGCAGGCATTGGATCACCAGGGCGTCGAGGGTCTGAGGCACCTCCATCCGAACCAGTTTGTCCTGCAGATCGTCTGAGAGGCCGTCCTGGAAGGCATCCATCAGCGCCGCCTCATCCAAGCCGAGTCCTGGCCTAGAAGTCGGAACTCAGCGATATAGTCCTGCAGGGTGCACTTTCCTTGGCGGAGGTCCTTGATGCGCCTCGCTGCTGTCTGAACGCGCAGGGGGTCTTCATACATCACGCGCAGGTGTTGCAAAAAGCCCTGATAGTCCAAGAGTAATGGGCTGTTTTGCAACAACAGGGGCGTGGCCCATCGGGCGGCAGAGCCAGAAAGGAAGCTAATCACGAATGCCACCCGAGCCCGATCATCCGGAAATCCTCCGGCCTCATCGCCATAAAGAGTTGGCATTGTCCCATGAAGGCCGGGAACAGCTCCGTCTGCCCAGAAAATCTATCTGGCACGTTCACTGGGCATCTCGAACGGGGAGGAGGAGGTGGGGGAGGGGGAGCTGCAGGAGCATTTCCCAAAGCAACTTGAGCATTTAACTGGGCCACTTGCTGCTGTAGGAGCTGATTGGCATCATCAGCTGCTGTACCTGCTGTTGCAGCTGTTGGTCCATCGTGGGTTAACGATGGATTATGTTCGGGTGACGGACAAGATGTTCTTTCCCCGTCTGACACACACACCCAAACAGCCAGCCGAGGGTTAAATAACTTCTCCGCACTCCACGCCACAGATAGGAAACTTGGCAGCAGCTCTGTAGCTGCCTGCCAAGGACTTTTACTCAGAGAACACAGAAACAAAAAACAATACACACAGTTTGAAATTCAATCCACAGCAAACTACTTCGCCAGAGATTTAGCTTTGTCCGTCACAGAGTCCAAATGGCCACCACCTCCCTTTTATAGCCTGTGGGGTGTGGTCCAGTGACTCAGCTTAATCTCTGGTACGCCTCCTTTTCTGCTGCGCACGCTTGTCGCGCCTACGCTGGCATGGATCCAGCCACAACGTATCTTCATCACTATCCGAAACACCTGGCTCCTGGCCAATCTCAGAAACACCCGGCTCCTGGTCAATCTCTTCTCCGTCGGGAGACACCTGAGGCATTGCCAGAGAGGAGGGTCCTGGAGAGGGAGGCCTGGCCATCTCCTCTCCTTCATGTTCGGAGCCTTCTTCCTCCAATAAGAGGGGCTCACAAGACGGAGCCACAACACCCACTACTATAGTACAAGGAAGAAAACTTCTTAAATTTAAAGCTGTCAGCTGGAATATTGGAATGAAGTGAGAATAAATTTTCTCTAAAAAGGATAAGATATGTAGACTGTGAATAGGTGATGATTTCCACACTTTGGCACCATACATTATGCCCATAATGCATAATACCCATGCATACTTTATCAATATGTTCAGTTTTTGTTCTAAAGAAGTATTTCTTCACATAACAGATTTTCTGTATGAAAGAAATATAACGTGACCCACTCCTTCATTAATAATAATAATAATAATAATAATAATAATAATAATAATAATAATAATAATAATAATAAAGGACTTCCGACTGTGATGTCATTGTGGAGCGGGTGAAGGAACAGACTGTCAACGCTGCAAATGCTGTATATTCTTGCTTTGACAATGTGCAGAACTGTCTGGTATTTTTATAGTTAAACCAGGCAACAGGGAAAAAGGGAGGAGAATAAGGATAGCCCGGGAAAAAGAAACCGGAAGTGAATCACATCTTCCAGGTTGATTGGAAGATGTGAGCCATGACCCCAAGGTGGGGGAGGGGAAAATGCTTGGAATGTATATGTGCAACGGAAGGGAGGCCAGATCTAAGCATTTCCAGCATGCTGTACTGACGTCTCTGTAACCTTAACAAATGCTTTTAGGAAAAAATATGCCTGAAAGTCCTTTTAAGTGTTTCGTTAATCAGACACATGACACAGACCTCTGTTCCTAAATCTCGAAAAATCTTCGCTAAGAGCCCAGCAAGGGCTTTGCCGATCCCGGAGAGATTGGTAAACTAAAGAGGAAGCTTCAGAGAAGCCGGGTGGAAAGCAAACACCCGAGCAGACAGGAGCAGCACTTTTAAAATTGGTGGAGAAGAAGCCGGTCTCTAAGGCCAGCCTGGAGCGATGGCAACAGTCTGAGAGGGAAGTGAAAAGTAGAACTGACAGCTTCGTACGGGAGACGAGGAAAACCCCTGAAGGAGGTGAGGAACATTTGGCTGAGAGAAGGCGTGGAAAAAGCAAAGCGATAAGGAGAGAGACACAGCGGCAACTGAATTGGAATAGAGCGGAGAAGGGAGCGATAGAGCAGAACGAGAGCAGCGTGAAGAAGCAGAGAGCCCACAGTAAAGTTTATAAAACATGAAAGACTGGAATTTAAGAGCTGCAAGAAATAGAGATTGAAACTAGAGAAAGGACTGGAGAAAGGACGGCCGGAGGCAACAAAGGGTGATTAAGAAGGACTTTGAAAAATTAACATAAGGATTAAAAGGTGAAGTGAGACAACGAAGAAATTTAATACTACTTAGTGGAACTTATTTTTGAAGAACAAATAGCATTGATTTGGACTTTAACTGACATATATCTGGGTAAAGTGACGAGTGGATGTTTTGGAAATATTGGATATATAGAAGAAGAAATAAGAGGTGACATTTGGTGGATCGGTGGATACATTAAATTGAGACAGAGAGAAAAAAGGCTGATGCAATATTGTAGCACCATATACAAGCAGTGACTAAGCTACAAGTAGAAAAGGGGCGTCAGGCAATGTATTAAAAGGAATGAAGTGAATGAATTGTATTAACAAATAGAAATAAGTATAATTGAGTAACTGAATTAAATAGAAGTGAGAAAGTAATTATTGTATAGTAAAGAAAAATAGAGACAGGTGATTATTTAAATAAGAGTGATAGTGAATGAAATTAAGAGTGGTGATAATACTTAGAGAATAGTATATGTATATGTATTGTGTGTAGTGTTATAGAAATATATATAAGAGGTGTTAAGAGTATTATAAATTATACCAGATAATAGTGGGATAAGGAAAGGTATAACTCTATTTGTAATTTTACTGTTTAACGTTAACCCTAAGAATAACGTTCTATAAAGGTATTATAGTCATATATAGTGATATATAATTAGAAATATTATATATATATATTCTTTACTATCTATATTATATATATACTTACATATTTAAGCTTAGACTATATAGATTGAAAACCAACTTGATCAACAAAAACAACTTGCCATAAATTGGTATATGCAAAAGTGGAGAAAAATTATTCAAGTAATAAAAATGACAAGTACCGCAACAACAACTAAAGTAGGCAAAAAAACAGTTACAAATCCCACACCTATAATGGCCTCTCCTACAGGTCAAAGAATGATAGTGACCATGTTGGGGAAAGAAAAAGAAAAAGCAGAATTGGCAATGAACCCACAGAGCATGCAGATAACACTACAAACAATTCAAGAAACAATGATGATGACCCAAGAGGCAATAGCAAACAATCATGAAGAAACGAAAATACATCACAAAGAAATCAAGAATATTGGAGAAATGAGAGATGAAATTAAAAACATGAATGATAAGATAGGCAATATACAACAAACAATGATGGAAAATGAACAAAGAATTCAAAAAGTCGAAACAAAAATGGAGCAAGTTGATAGCAAAATAGAAAGGATGTGTCACACCATCCGATGGCGTCCGAAAAAGAGGAGTCAGAACGCAGGAACGTTGTGCAATCAAAGGCAATTTTACTTCAGCCCAAAACAAAGTCAGCACTGGGAGTGGTTTGCTCCCAGTGCTGTATATACATGTGCCACGCCCCATTACCCCGCCCCCAGCCACAAGCCACCATCCGCCCCGAGCTCTTAACTGTCCCGGCAATTTGGACACGCCCCTCCCGGGAGTCAGCTAAGCTTTGGTGGTTCTCTGTCTGGCCGCTTGTGTGCTGCGTCGCCCAGCCTCCGTCCTGGAAGGTGCTCTGGCCCATGGCATCCCAGGTCGGTGTTAGCCCTTGCTCAGCTGCCGGGGCTCTCCCGCAACGTGCGCTGGCCTGCCGGTGGTTGCCGTGCCGTTCGGCCGTTCCCTCGGAGTCCGCGGCGTTCTCCGTCTCGCCGCGGCTTCCCCTGGCTGGCCCCAGTGGTTCCGGCTGGTTGCCGGCAGCCGGTCGCTCTCCCCCGACTCTCCCGGCCCCTCCGGCTCTGTCGGCGAGCGCCCGGCAGGGTGCAGCGTCGCCTGACCTCCCCCCTTCACTCAGCTCCCCTGGCTTTCCCCCTGCGTTCGGCTGTGACGGCCCGGTTTGCTCCGTCCCGGGCACGGCAGGCGGCAGCGCAGGGAACGGAAGGGAGGGGGGAGGGCCGTACCTGGAGCTCTGCTGCTTCATCGCGCCGGCCGGGGTGCTGCCGACGAGGAGCTGGGCGGCTGCGGCAGCGTTCGGCTGGCGTGTGTTGTCACCCAACCCCCCACCAGTGGATGGCAAGCCCGGTTGGGCTTGACATGATGGTACAGAAATCCGACCAGGTAAATAGGGAGTTGACTGATTCTATTGCCTTTTTGGAAATGGATAAAGCTTCGTTCTTTCTAAGATTCCAAAATATTGTAGAGGAAAAGGAAGAAGATTTGGGAGAGAAGATGGCGGAGATGTTGGCGGAGATATTAGGAAAGAACAAACAGGAAACAAGGAGAGACATAGACAAAATATATAGAGTATATACAAATTATGCACGAAGGCATAGATTGGCGAGAGAAGTCCATATATGATTTACTAGAAGATCAATAAGGGATGAAATATATAAAAAAACAAGAGATGAACCAATAATATATAAGGGTAAAGAAATAATTGTATTAAAACAAATACCATGTAGAATACGAAATCAGAGACGAGAATACCAATTTCTAACAACCCAATTAACTAAATATAAAGTTATGTTTCGATGGTTAATACCTGAAGGCATATTTCTAACTTGGCAGGAAAAAAAAAAAAAGATAGATACACTTGAGAAAGCGCAGGACTTTTATGAACGTTACTTTACGCAGGGAGAAGAACAAGAAAGTAGGGAAGAGCCGGAGAGTAAAAGTCAGGATGAAGATATATTAGAGGAACTTGAACGAGAAAGAGAAATACAAAAGATACAAGAAAGAGAAAGGTTAGAAAGAGAAGGAGCAAAAGGAAGGGTAATAGAGACAAGAAGCATAAAAAAAATAGATCAAGTAAAAAATGGGAGACGCAATTAAGCTCTTCTCTGTAAACATTAATGGTTTAAATATACCAAGAAAAAGAGCACAAACGTTTAACAAATTAAGGAAATNATTAAGGAAATTGGATGCAGATGTGATATGTCTTCAGGAAGTTCATATAAAAAAGGATTATAGAAAACTACTAGAGAATGTAAAATTAGGAACACTATACACAACATTAGCACAAAACAAGAAAGGAGGAATTGCTATATATGTCAAAGAAAAAATAAAATCAAAATTAATATATTCGGATGAAGAGGGGAGAATTTTATTGTTGGAAATAGAATTAGAGCAAAAACAAATCTTATTAACGGCAGTATATGCACCAAATAATAATCAACATGAATTTTTTAAAAAGGTACATAAGAAACTAGTGGATCTGGATTATGAAAGTATTTGTATGATTGGGGATTTAAATGCAATAGTTGATGTTAAGAAAGATTATAAGAGTAGTAAAAAGAACAAGAAGAAAAATATATTACCAAAATCGTTCTTTGACATGGTAACAGAACTCAACCTTCAGGATATATGGAGAGAGACACACAGGTCAGACAAACAATATACGTTCTATTCGTATCCGCATCAATCTTGGTCTAGGATCGATATGGCCTGGGCAACAACAGAAGTACAAAACGGTATAGAGGAAATTGAAATATGACTTAATGAATGGGCGGATCTCAATCCAATAATAATAAAATGGAAAGGCCAGAAACAGAGAAAAAGATGGTCAATGAATCAAAGACTGTGTAAAGATAAACAATATATACAGATGCTAGAAAAGGAGTTGACATTATTTTTTCAGGTAAATAAAAAGGAAGAGACATCAACACAAAATTTGTGGGATACTACAAAAGCTTACATTCGGGGATTGACAATTGCATACAACTCTAAGAAAAACAAAGATAGGAGATGTCAACAAGGAAAATTACAAGAAGAATTAAAAAAAAATAGAAGGTGATCTACAGAAGGACCCACAAAACAAAAAGATAAAAGAAAAATGGAATATTATAAAACATAAGATTAACCTGACAACACAAAAAGAAATGGCACAGAAAATTAGGATGGCGAAACAAAATTACTTTGAAAATGCGAATAAAACTGGTCGATGGTTGGCCTATAAATTAAAAAAAGAAAAAGGCAAAAGAATAATACATCAACTACAAGGTGAAAGTGGAACAGTACAATATAGACGGGAAGAAAAAAAGAGTATAATACAAAATTTCTTTTCAAAGCTATACCATCAGGAAGATATAGCAGATGATAAAGTCAAACAATATATAGAAGCAGCAAAAATGAGCAAAATCACCGAAGAACAAAAGGAAATGTTGAATAGACCAATAACCGCAATAGAACTAGAAACAGCATTGAAAAAACAAAAAAACAATAAATCACCAGGCCTAGATGGAATTCCGGTTGAGTTCTATAAAAATACATAAGAGTCACTACAATGGATAATGTTGGAGATTTACAATGAGGTGCTGGAGGAGGCGAAGATACCGACAACATGGACTGAAGCAATCATCACCCTCATCCCTAAGGAAGACTCAGACCTACAACAAATTCAAAATTATAGGCTGATTTCTTTACTGAATACAGATTATAAGACATTTACAACAATAATAGCAGAAAGGATTACATTTTTTTTGAATAACTACATCCACCCAGATCAAAATGGATTTCTACCAGGACGACAGATAAAAAATAATATGAGGATAATAATGAACACTTTAGAATTTTATGAAGTCCATCCTGAAAGACAAGCTACACTGGTTTTTCTTGATGCCCAGAAGGCATTTGATAATCTGAATTGGAAGTTTATTACAACACAATTGCACTATATGGATTTTGGGACAAAATTTGGAAAGATGGTTGAGAAAATATATACTAAACAAACAGCTAGGGTAATTATAAATGATGAAATGACAGAAAAAATTGATATAACTAATGGAGTAAGACAAGGATGCCCACTTTCCTCTCTTCTATTTATTTTATCATTAGAAATACTCCTGACAAAAATCAGAGAGGACCAAGAAATAAAGGGTTTAAAAATTAAGAAGGAAGAATATAAGGTCCAAGCCTTCGCTGATGATTTGGTATTCATTTTGGAAGATCCATTAGAAACCGGCTTTAAATTGATTAAAAAAACAGAAGAATTTGGTGAGGTAGCCGGACTTAAGATTAATAAGAATAAATCCAAATTAATAACAAAAAATCTTACAAAGGCACAGGAAAGTGAACTGGAAGATAAAACAAAGATAAGTATAACTAAGAAAATAAAATATTTAGGGACCTGGCTTACAGCGAAATGTTCCTCGATTAAGGAGGACAATTATGATACAATATTACACCAGATAAAAAAAGATTTAGAAAATTGGGAAAATCTGCAAATTTCATTTTTAGGGAGGACCGCTACGGTCAAAATGAATATATTGCCAAAAATATTATTTCTGTTCCAAGTTATTCCAATAAAATTAGGGAAAACATTCTTTCAAGAATTAAATAAATTGGTTACTAAATTTATATGGCAAAGGAAAAAACCCAGGATTAAATTAAAACTCTTACAAGATATGAAAGATAAAGGGGGATTGGCATTACCAGAGTGGGAAATATACTACCAAGCATCGAGCTTAACTTGGCTAAAAGATTGGATGGATTTGAAAAATACTAGAGTTTTAACAATAGAAGGACATGACTTGCAAGCAGGGTGGCATGCTTTCCTATGGGATGAAAAATACAAAATACACAAATACTTTCAAAGACACATAGTTAGGAATGCATTGCTACAGACTTGGGAGAAAATAAAACAAAAACATTATATAAGAATTCCAATGTGGTTATCCCCAACAGAAGCTCTGAAACACCCAAACCTACTGGATATAAATAAGATAATTAGATACAAGGAATTAGTAAATGATCAGGGAAATTNTATAAAATTGACTATGTCAGCGGCATTCAAGGAAAACCAGTTGAAGATGTTTTACAGATGGCATCTTCCACCAGCAAAGCTTGCCAAGATGTTCCAGAATAATTCGCCGACATGCTGGAAATGTAAAAAAGTACACGGAACATATTATCATCTATGGTGGACATGCCCAGTTGCAAAAAAATACTGGACTAAAATAAGATGGATTGAAGAAATAATAGACCAACCTGTAGACTGGAAACCAGAGATCTTTTTGCTGGGTATTTTAAACAGAAAACATAGTAAAGAAATACGGTACTTAATTCTACATACAACAACGGCAGCAAGAATAGCATACACACAGTTCTGGAAAAATGAGAATATACCATCAGAGGAAGAAGTGATAAAGAAAATCCTGGACTGTGCTGAGATGGACAAATTAACAAAAGAGATAAAAGAAAAGGAAGACACAGAATACTATTTAATATGGAACAAGTGGTATGACTGGCTGGAGACTAGAAATAATAGAGGAGAATAAAGGTGGAAAGGTCAAAAGTGGAAAATGTGTGTATAATAAAAACAACGGGACAACAAGGACAAATATTCTAAAGAAGAATAAGGGGGGGAAATGTAAATAATAGAAGATTACCGTTACGAAATTGCTGTTAAAAAAAGGGAGGAGTATACACTGTGTGTGTATGTGTGTTATGTTTTGTTTTGTTTTGTTGGTTTAAATAAAAAATTATTTAAAATAATAATAATAATAATAATAATAATAATAATAATAATAATAATAATAATAATAATAAATAAAGTTGGAAGGGACCTTGGAGGTCATCTAGTCCAACCCCCTGCTCAGGCAGGAAACCCTATACCAGGGCTTTTCAACCTTTTCACCTATTGTAGCACTTTTAGGATATGACAGTATCCGCGTACCACCAGTCGCCTAGCAAGGTGTCAAAACTCGATGACTAGAAAAAAAGAGGAAAAAAGTGATAAAGTACAGGTAGTCCTCGACTTACAAGAGTTCGCTTAGTGACTGTTCAAAGTTACAATGGCACTGAAAAAAGTGCCCCCCAAGCCACAGTCGAGCAAGACACCTGCCTGCCCGCCCAGCAGCACTCTTCCTCCTGTCCGAGGTTTTCATTGTGAGCATTTCTGTTGGGGATTGGCAGCGGGGGTGGGGTGGGGGGTGTTTGGTTTTTATTCCCCCCCCCCGTCTGCTGGGTGGTTGCAGCAGGTTTTGGTCACGTGACATGACCCTGGGACACTGTGACCGTCATAAATATGAATCAGTTGCCAAGCATCTGAATGTAAATCACAAGACCCTGGAGAGGCTGCAACATTCCAGCTGATCGGCGCTTCTGGGCTCAGCGGAAGCACCAGGATCAGTGCTGCTTTCCAGCTGATTGGTGCTTCTTCGGGGCTCAGCAGAAGCATCAGGATCAGCGCCGAGCTCCAGCTGGAGCCTGGCACTGATCCTGGCACTTCTGCTGAGCCCTGACAGTCCTGAAGAAGTGCCGATCAGCTGGAAAGCAGCACTGATCCTGGTGCTTCCGCTGAGCCCTGACAGCCCTGCAGTTCCAGCCGTCTCTCGCTCAAGCTTGTGTGGTGCTGCCACTGGTTCAGCTTATTCCCCTCCCCCGCTACCACTTTTCTAGGATGGTCGTGTACCACCTGCCAGGTGCCAATGTACCATAGGTGGTACCCGTACCACTGGTTGAAAAGCCCTGCCCTATACCATTTCAGACAAATGGCTGTCCAGTCTCTTCTTAAAAACTTCCAGTGTTGGAGCATTCACAGCTTCTGAAGGCAGGTCGTTCCACTGGTTAATTGTTCTAACTGTCAGGAAGTTTCTCCTTAGTTCTAGGTTGCTTCTCTCCTTGATTAGTTTCCATCCGTTGCTTCTTGTCCTGCCCTCAGGCGCTTTGGAGAATAGTTTGACTCCCTCTTCTTTGTGGCAGCCCCTGAGATACTGGAACACTGCTATCATGTCCCACCTCGTCCTTCTCTTCATTAAACTAGACATACCCAATTCCAGCAACCGTTCCTTATATGTTTTAGCCTCCAGTCCCCTAATCATCTTTGTTGCTCTTCTCTGTACTCTTTCTAGAGTCTCAACATCTTTTTTACATCATGGTGACAAAAACTGGATGCAGTATTCCAAGTGTGGCCTTACCAAGACATTGTAAAGTGGCACTAATACTTCACATGATCACGGACTTCCGGTTTGCTGACACGGCCGCTGCGGACATTTGGAAGGCAACTCCGTATTCCACGTCTGATTTTCCTTCGCTGGGGGACCCTGGAAAGGGTCAAAAGTCGCCCTGTAGGGGCGACGAGCAAGGAGGGGACCCCCGCTTGATCGCAGGAGGGCAGCAGCCCTTCCACTCGATCCGGGGCAGTCCTCCAAACTGGCAGAGAAAAGACCGGCCATAGCAATATGGCTCGTCATTAGGCTGCAGACAGCCGAAGTCAAATCTACTACCAAGCACTTTGAAAGCAACGCGGATGAAACTGTGAGATCTGATCTTCTGATCTTCTCTTTACCCTAAGTACCTTCTTTTCCTGTTTGAAGTATCTTCCCCCTGTGAGGAGAGAGGGAAGGGAATTTCTATCCCACCCTCTAAGAATAGCGGCATCTGACTACCCAGGGGAATCAAAGTATTAAAAAGAACAACTTTAATCTAATTGGATTTATATGTTCCTGAAACTTGGGGACCAAAAATTTTTCTATTTCTATTGGAGACTTTTGTTTTTATCTACAAAAAAGAAATAAAATTGGAAAAAGAATTAGAAAAATTCAGGACTTAAAAAAAAACTCTAAATGGCATCGGTGACATCTTGTGGTGAATCTTGGTATTGCAATTTGTTATTTCCTAAAAAGAGACTTGTCTCAAAGCCCAGACCTTAGATAAGACCTTCCTGACCTTGGTACCATCTGTGAGAGACTTAGCTGTAAGAGAACAGCTGGGCAGCAAAATTGGCCTACTTGAACTGTGAATGTAAACCTTTACTGACTTTTGCTTAACAAATAAATTTAAATAATAATAAATAAATAAATAAATAAACTTTTATTAGAAAGACTATTTACAAATAAGTGAAAGAGATGGATGAAGACCAGGAAAAGATTCTTTCTATGTTGAAAGCAATACATGAAACCATTCTTTTAGCTTGTGATAAAATAAGACCTAAAATAAAAGATCAAGATGCCAGCTTAGATGCACAAAGCCAAATTTTGACTACAACCAAAGAACCAACAATGCAGAAGATAACAGAAGAAGCGGGACAACCAAATATTAAGAGAGAGGACTCAATTGACCAACAAATACAGCTGATGGAAAATCCAGAAAAGGAAGTGACAACATTGAAAATGGAAATGACTTTCTATATAAATCAGAAGAAATTTGAGAAAGAAGTAGAACAGATTGAATTGAAGACAAATATATTAGAGCAAACATGGGGAACTGGAATAACAGGGAGACAATTTAACGAATATAAATGGGCTAGTCCTTCCAGAAAACTGCCAATCAAATGGTCTCCTTTAATTCAAATAACATATATAAGAATAAAGCAGGGGTGTCAAACTGCCGGCCCACGGGCCGGTTTCATCATACCGGAGCCGCGCCCACCCCATTGCTGGCAATGGCGAAAAAGCTCCGAGACGTCACGTGAGGTCGCGAGTTTGACATTCCTGGAATAGAGGGAGATCTATTTGATGATTTAAAGGTGCTGATATGGAAGCCTAGTTGGCAAAGGAAGAAAGCTAGAATAAGGTTGAAAAAACTGGGATTTTGACTCATTAGAGGGGAATTTATATTGCCAATTAGAGCACGGGTCGGCAACCCGCGGCTCCGGAGCTGCATGCGGCTCTTTGAGCCATATCCTGCGGCTCCGGAGCCTCCTCCTCCTCCCCTTCTTCCTCCTGCTGCCCCCCCCAGACGGCAGTCCCGGCTGGGGCGGCGGCAGGGGGGCATTGCTTCCTGGGCTGTCCCTGGGCTGCCGAGCCGGTCACGCATCTCCCCGGGCCGGGCGGCAGTCCCAGATGGGGCGGCGGCGGGGGGGGCATCGCTTCCTGGGCCATGCCCGGGCCGCTCCCTGGGCAGCCGAGCCGGCCACGCGTCTCCGCGGGCCGGTCCAGTCGGTAGTCCCGGCTGGGGCAGCGGTGGCGGGGGCTTCGCTTCCTGGGCTATCCCCGGGCTGTCCCCAGGTCGCCGAGCTGGCCACGTGTCTCCCCGGGCTGGGGCTGTTCCGGCCACGTGTGTCCGTGGGCATGGCTGGGTTTGCAGTCCCGGCTGGGGTGGTGGCAGCAGGGGCATCGCTTCCTGGGCTGTCCCCGGGCCGCCGAGCCGGCCATATGTCTCCCCGGGCCGGGCCGGATGGCAGTCCCGGCTGGGGTGGCGGGGGCATCACTTCCTGGCCTGGCTCCGGGCCGCCGAGCTGGCTACGTGTCTCCCCAGGCTGGGCTGGGCGGCAGTCCCGGCTGGGGCGGCGGTGGGGGCATTGCTTCCTGGGCCATCCCCGGGCTGCTCCCTGGGCAGCTGAGCTGGCCACGTGTCTCCCCGGTCCGGTCCGTGGTGTCCCGGGCGCCTTTCAGTGCCTTCTACTGCCTCCTGCCCCCTCCCCTTCCTGCCCCTTCAGCGCTGTCTGCCTTTTGTTCTCTCTCTCCTCATCTGGAGAGAGAGAGAGGCAGAGGAAAGAGAGAAAGAGAGAGAGAGGGCAACTTGTTCTGGCGAAGAACCAGTGGGGGCAAGGTGAGGTAAGTCAAAAGACGTGGAACCTTCGTGCTAACATCTCCCGAACCCTTGTTATCCCTGCCACAGACTCGGCTCATCCGCCCTCACTCTCTCCTCTCCTCTCTCTCCGGACGAGGCTGCTCGCTTCAAATGATTGGCTACTGAGGCCCGGGAGCCAGGCAGGCAGGCAAGTCTCGACCGCAGCATTTTGTTGCTGTTGTTTTGCGCGCACAGCGCTGGCTGGGAACAGAGCCAAGCAAGCTCTGTGGTTGGAAGTCCCTGCGGCTTGGGAGCCAGGATCTTCCCCCTCTCAGTCCCAAATCCCAAGCAGGATTCACCACATTGGGATTGGAAGTGAGCGGCGAGGAGATTGTCTGTCTCTCTTCCTCCCCTCCTCCCTTCCTCGCTGGCTACTGAGGCTCCCTGCTGGGCGCAGTCAGTCTGAAGCAGAGGAGGGTCAGGGGCCTTTCAAAGCGTGACATTGCAATGGATGGGAGAGCCTTTCAGGAGGGTGCGGATGAACTGTAGCTCTCCAGATATTGCTAACATACAGCGTTTGCCATCCCAGCAGCAGGATCGATGCTAAGTGAGAGGTGCTGGCATTTCTCTTTGTCAGAATGTGGTGAATCCCCGATTGCCCATCTCTAAGGGAGGAAGTTAAACGATTTGGTAGGTGAACTAGTTCTGTTAGTAAAGGGGGGGAAGGTGAAGAGAAAAAGAAAGAGAGAGAGGGAGAGAGAGAGGAAAGAGAAAGAGAGAGGAAACAAAGAGAGAGGAAAGAAAGAGAGAAAGAGAGGAAAGGGAGAAAGAGGAAAGAGAAAAAGGAAAGAGAAAGGGAGAGGGAGAGAGAGGAAAGAGAAAGAGGAAAGAGAAAGGAAAGAGAGAGGAAAGAAAGGGAGAGGGAGAGGAAAGAGAAAGAGAGGGAGGGGGGGGAGAGAGGAAAGAAAGAGAGAGGAAAGAAAGAGGAAAGAGACAGAGGAAAGAGGGAGAAAGAGAGAGAGGAAAGAGAAAAAGAGGGAGGGAGAGGAAAGAGAAAGAGGGAGGGAGAGGAAAGGGAGAGGGAGAGGAAAGAGGGAGAGAGGAAAGGGAGAGGAAAGCGAAAGAGAGGAAAGAGAAAGAGAGGGAGAGGAAAAAGAGGGAGAGGAAAGAGAAAGAGGGAGAGGAAAGAGAAAGGAAGAGAGGAAAGAGGGAGAGGAAAGAGAGAGGAAAGAGAGAAAGAGAAAGGGGGGAAGCGCAAGTGCCTCTCTCTCACACACACACACATACACACACACACACTGAGTGGGGGAAGAGGACTGGCAGACCAAGGGCAGAAAGAGGGAGAGGGAGGGAGGACAGAGAGAGAGAGAGAGAGAGACCCTTTTGACATCTAAAATGAAGATAACACTGCATATATCCTTTTGGGGCACGGTATGTGGACGACATCTTTGTTGTCGTCAAACACGCTTACAAGGCTGACTTCATGGGAATATTAAATTCCATTTACCCGGACATTAGGTTTACGGTGGAGGAGGAAGTTCAGGGTTCGATAGCCTTTTTGGATGTTATGATCCAACGCTTGTCAGATGGATCTATTAACACAAAGGTCTATCGCAAACCCACTCATACAGATCGCATCCTCCACTACAACAGCAACCATCCGGTGTCCCATAAAGTCAGCTGCATTAGGACGCTTTTCAAACGTATACATCAGGGGTAGTCAACCTTTTTATACCTACCGCCCACTTTTGTATCTCTGTTAGTAGTAACATTTTCTAACTGCCCACCGGTTCCACAGTAATGATGATTTATAAAGTAGGGAAGTAACTTTACTTTATAAAATTTATAAAGCAGAGTTACAGCAAGTTAAAGCATATAATAATAATTACTTACCAAATACTTTATGTCGGACTTTTGCTAAGTTTGGCAGAATAAATCTTTATAAAACAACTTACTGTAGTTAAATCTA
>NW_015386907.1:51292-54969 GCF_001527695.2 Protobothrops mucrosquamatus | reverse complement strand
GGCCTAGGGATATTTTAAATTGGATTTTAATCAACTTTTAAAATAAGAAAAGGCCTATTTAAATATATCTTTTAATTTATTTTAAATTTTGTATATTTGTATCAATTGCTCTGTTTTTTAACTGGCTGTAAGCCGCCCTGAGTCCACCAGGAGAAGGGCGGGATATAAATACAATAAACTGAAACTGAAACTGAAACTTATAAGGTTTTTTTAAACATTAACTGCCATTTCTTCAATTCGTCGCTTTACTCTGCTATCGCTTAGGGGCAATGTTTTTAAAATTTCAGGTATATCCTGATGCATTACTGTTGAGATAAATTCTTTTATAGAGGGTATTATTACAGTTTCTCCAATATTATAGCTTTTACCACTTTTTGCAATTAATTGTGAAATGTGATAAGCGGCAATTTTGAAATTTTTTATATATTTCCTGAAAATATTCAATGGGCTTGTCCTTATCATTTGGATGCTTTGTAGAAAGATGTTCTCGCAATCGACTTGGCTTCATTGCCTCATTGGATAATGTTTTATGACACAATAAACACATTGGATATTGTTTATTTACAACAGATTCTATGAAACCCATCTTCAGATATTCTGGCAAATAGCCACGAGCGTATTTCTTTTTTTGAGACATGGACTCACAATATTTCACAATATTTTGTTTGAAGCTGTAGGCACGTGCTCATTCTCACAAATCTAACTGCGTACTGACCAGTGCAACCACAAACAAAAGAGCCTGCGCCGTGTATCGTCTGCGCATGCCTCTCGTGCATCATGGATTGGGTTTGGGGGGGGCGCTGGCTACCAGCTCTGCTTGTCTGTTATAGCTGGGTGGTGTGGAAGGAGATGCGTGAGCTATTCTGAGACGAGGCTCTTTTGCTTGCGGTTGCACTATAGCGCCATTTAGTTTCACTTACGTAACGTGAACTAAACTTATGCATGGGCAATACAAATAGTATATTTTCAGAAATTTAAATTGTCACGTGGAATTTTATGAAAACCTAATGAAAATGTTTTTAAATAATGCTATGAAATTTTTTTAAAAAGTCAATTAAATTAAAAAAAGGAAAGTGCTTCAGTATCGGACAAAACCCCTACCGCCCACCATGAAAGCTGGAACGCCCACTAGTGGGCGGTAGGGACCAGGTTGACTACCACTGGTATACATTCACACTGCAGCACAGCGAGGTCGAAGGTGGAGGAGAGGAGACATCTGTACCATGTCTGCCAATTGAACGGATACCCGGTGAGGTTTGTGAGACACCATAGCAGGGTGTTAGAACCCCAAGGTGGTCAACGCGAGAGATAACCTCGCACACAGACTACACGCATAACGCTACCATACATAACGTTTCTGAAGCAACGGCCAGACTGCTGGCTCCCTATAACATGAAGGTGGCTCATAAGCCTAGTCAGACGTTGCGGTCAAAAATTATGCGCCCGAAGGATCCACTTCACACCGCGGAAAGATCAGCAGTGGTCTATAGAATCAACTGTATGGATTGCAAGAGCCATTATGTGGGCAAAACGTCTAAAAGGCTAAAGACCCGCCTTCATGAACATAAATTGGCAATTAGAAGAGGTGAGCAGTACTCACAGATATGGTCACATATGGCCGAATGTGACCACTGTTTTGATTTTGAACATACGCGAGTACTTGCAACGGATGCTACGAAAGGCGGCCAGCTGTTAAAAGAGGCTTGGTTTTCAGGCCAGGACTCTGTTAACTGGCACGTTGACATGTGCCAGGCACAGCAGACTCTTAGGGCATGGCATAGGAACCGCCAGGGGAGGGGGTCCAGACGCGGCCCGTGTGGTCGTGAGGGAAAGACCACAGCCACCACCCCCCAACATGGTCGGACCAGTGTATTCCCGTATGGTCCCCGGCACATCGTACGAGAGGATCCTGCCCGGAATCAACGAGTGCAATGTAACCCTGCGGAGGGCAGGATTGGTGAGCGTGTGAGAATGACCGGACCTGGTTGGGGTGACAGCACGAGTTTCCCCTTGACCGATAGGTTTAAGGAACGGGGGATGACGATCGATGAATCCCCCTCGCCTCAATGGAAGTATCCCTTGGGTGAGGAAGACGTGAATGAGAATGCAGGGGGATTCGCTGAAAAGCACGGACGGAGAGTTGCTGGGCGACCGAGGAAGCAAACTAACCAGGACACCCCCTCCGAGCTTAGCACGAGGGGAGAGCTCCGATGCGTGGGGAAACGGCCCTCGGCAATGGAGAGGGGAATGAGGAGAGACGTCCGGACCGCTACGGTTGGAGGAGGAAGGGGGGGAGAAACCAGCCGTGATTTGACTGAAATGCTTTGTAAGACTTGTGAAACATCTGATAAAGGGAACCCCAGGCGCATAATTGGAGGCGCGGAGGGTGCGGCCGATGGTGGGAGTGTTGGGGGGGCCCTCCAGCCCAGGTATGGGTGTTGAAGGGGTGTGTAATGAGAAACGGAGAGGGGATGTAAACGGTTTACGCACGAGAAGAAGAAATGCATCTGGAGCGCAGGAGCACAGGCAGCTGGGTCCGATTACACGTTCACGCAGCCGGATGCAGGCACTTGGAGGCTGCATATAAGTTCCTCCCAAAACCGCCTTTTCTGAACCCTGATGATGTCGGGAGTGCCCGACGAAAGCTCGGTTACCTTGTATTTTAAATGTTTTTAAATGCTTTTAAATGTTTTTAGATGCTTTTAAATGCTTTTAAGTATTCTCTTGGTGGTCAGTGTTATTTTTGGGTTTTTTTTATATATGCTTTTTTTGAACACCCTGTCGGCCCAAATATGGGAAATAGAAATAAGGTTAGAAATAGCTATCCCAGTACTCCCTTAATTCTTTGTTAGCAATCCAAATTTTGAAATATATATATATATATATAATAAAGGTAAAAAAGGATATATGCAGTGTTATCTTCATTTTAGATATCCAAAGGGTTTTGCAGCTCCCAGTGTTTTGTTTTCGGTGGGAAACGGGTCCAAGTGGCTCTTTGAGTGTTTTGGGCTGCCTACCCCTGAATTAGAGGGTTAAAGGGAGATGTTGAGATAAGGGGAATTTTGGTTATTAGATTTAAAATATTTGGAAACCAGTTGAAACTAAGGATTTTATCAGTTTAATATTTAAAAATTAGACTTAAAAGGGAAAAGAAAATTAAATATTATGAATATGTTTGATTTATTGATTAACCCAGGCAATATATATAATGGTTTTGATTTATTAAAGGGGATATTGTGTTATTAAGTAGATGATTTAATATGGTGGGAAATAGATAACTCTTAGGAAATAGAACAAGATTATATTCAAATAGATAAAATGTGTATTTTGGATATTATAGTTTGTTATGAAGTGAGATATGGGAAATTTTGGTTACCCAAAGTCTGAAAATTATAAATATCAAAGGTTAAATTGGAATATTGATAAGAAATTAAAAATTGAGTAAAATTCAATAACAGGATATGGATTGTTTATGAAGATTTATTTATTTATTTATTTATTTATTTAACTTATATGCCGCCCTTCTCCCCATGGGACTCAGGGCGGCTCACAGCATGTTAAAACAATATAAAACATTTCCCCTATAAAAGCCAATTAAAAACCAAATATTTATAGCTGTGTCTTATTAAAATCATTAAAATTGTCCCTATTTAAAATTCACCCTAGGTCAGTCCCGC
>NW_015386907.1:47775-49052 GCF_001527695.2 Protobothrops mucrosquamatus | reverse complement strand
CCTCTAAAAATTACCCTAGGCCAGTCCTGCAAGCTGGAATAGCCAAGTCTTGAGGGCGCGGCGAAAGGAAGGGAGATCAGGGATAACCCTGATCTCTGGGGGCAGTTCATTCCAGAGGGTGGGAGCTCCCACAGAGAAGGCCCTCCCCCTCGGGGTCGCCAGCCGGCACTGCCTGGCCGACGGCACCCTGAGGAGACCCGCCCTGTGGGAGCGTACTGGTCGATGGGAGGTAATCTGCGGCAGAAGGCGGTCTCGAAGGTATCCGGGTCCGATGCCATGGAGCGCTTTAAAGATGATAGTCAGCACCTTGAAGCGCACCCGGAAGGCCACAGGCAGCCAATGCAGCTCGCGCAGCAGCGGCGTCACGCGGGAACGCCGAGTCCCCCCCAACACCGCCCGCGCGGCCGCATTTTGGACCAGCTGGAGCCTCCGAGTGCTCCTCAAGGGGAGCCCCATGTAGAGAGCATTACAGTAGTCCAGGCGGGAGGTGACAAGTGCGTGAGTGACCGTGCGTAGGGCGTCCCGGTCCAGAAAAGGCCGTAACTGGTAAATCAGGCGAACCTGATAAAACGCCCCCCTGGTCACGGCCGACAACTGGTCTTCCAGCGTCAGCCGCGAATCCAGGAGGACGCCCAAGTTGCGTACCCTCTCCGAGGGGGCCAAAGTTTCACCCCCTATAGTCAGCGATGGAGTCAGCTGACTATGCCGAGACGCCGGTAACCACAGCCACTCGGTCTTGGACGGGTTGAGCCTGAGTCTGTTCCTCCCCATCCAGACCCTCACGGCCTCCAGACACCGGGTCATCACGTCAAGGGCATCGTTGGGGTGGCCCGGAGTGGATACGTACAGCTGAGTGTCATCAGCGTACTGATGGAAATCCACCCCAAAGCCACGAATGATCTCCCCCAGCGGCTTCACATAAATATTGAACAGAAGCGGGGAGAGGACCGACCCCTGAGGAACCCCACAAGTTAGGGGCCTTGGGGTCGACCTCTGTCCACCTGCCAATACAGACTGCGTACGGTCGGTAAGGAAGGAGGAGAACCACCGCATCACGGTGCCTCCCACTCCCAACCCGCCCAACCGCCGCAGCATGATACTGTGGTCCACAGTATCAAAAGCCGCTGAGAGGTCCAAAAGAACAAGGACAGAGGAACAACCCCTGTCCCGGGCCCTCCAGAGATCATTTACCAACGTGACCAATGCCGTTTCCGTGCTGTACCCCGGCCTGAAGCCCGACTGGAGAGGGTCTAGATAGACCGTTTCCTCCAGGTGCC
>NW_015386907.1:42323-45440 GCF_001527695.2 Protobothrops mucrosquamatus | reverse complement strand
AGCATCAGCCGATGGTCCCGGGCCTGAGGATCAGAGGTCCCTGGAGGTCGAGTAGAGCCCTGAGGATCGGAGCATCCACAAGCTAATAAGCAGCGTGTGCGTGCTCCCAAAACCCGATATGGTCCTCTGCTCCCGCCATATCTGCCCCTCCCACTGATCGTACCTATCACACCACCCTCCGCCAGCTCCCCAGTCTCCTTCCCTACTACCCCGCGCCCCCCAGACAGGACTGGCCTTGGCCTCAGAGAGGACTCCCCTAGTTCCTCTCGGGCCAACCCCGAACCCCCTAAAAATTTAGAAAAGCACCCCTCTAAGAAGACCCGTAGTCTTTGTCTTCTTAGGTCCCTCAGTGCTGTCGCTGAGTGCCACCTCTCTGGGTTCCAGACCCCTTCATCGAGGCTGGCCCTTGGAATGGAATTGGGCCATACCTGCGCGATGGGGGAGTCGCGCAGGGCCAGCAGTTCCCTCCTCGAATACAGTCCGTCGTATTGGAGGTCCATCAGCAAAGTAGGGGGAGGGGAAAAAGTCCTCGTGATGGCAGTTTCAAACGGGGCAAGATGGATTGAGGAAGGATGGTGAGTTCCCAGATCTTTAAATCCCATCAGGGGGGGGAAATAAGCCACCATCGCATCGGGCCGCCAGATCGCCATAGCCCCGGGTCTGACCGTCGAGCCGTCACCGCGCTGGGCCACCAGGCCGCTGCCGCGCCGAACCGGTGAGCTACCGCCGCGTCGGGCCACAGCTCGTCCTGGCCGCAGATCTTCCTGGCCGTGTCAGGGCGCAGATCTTCCAGGCCATTAGGCCCCCAGGCCGGGCTTCACTAGGCCTCACTAGGCCTCTCCATGCCTGGGCCGCCCTCCGTAGCTCCGCCCTCCGCAGGCCGTCGAGTCGCCACCGCATGAGGCCGCCGCGTCGGGCCGCAGTTCTACCTGGCCCCCAGGCCCCCAGGCCGGGCTTCGCTAGGCCTCTCCGCGCCTGGGCCGCCCTCCACAGTCCTGCAGCTCCGCCCACCTCCGATCGCCGAGCCATCGCTGCGCCGAGCCGCCACAACGGGCCGCAGCTCTTCTTGGTCGCTAGGCCCCAGGCTCCTCCGTAAAACCCCTGTTGAAGAGCCCTGGGGCACCCCACTACACACTTCCCTCCATGTAGATGCAGTTCCATTGAGGACCGCATGCTGAGTACGGCCGGTCAGCTTCTGTATAGGCTTCTGTTTGAGAAGCAGTGAGGAGAAAGAGAGATGGAGAAGAGGAGAGGCTTCTTTGAGAGAAGCAGTGAGGAGAAATTGAGGGAGAAGAGGAGAGGCTTCTGTGAGAGACGCAGTGAATAAAAAGAGAGATGGAGAATAGGAGAGGCTTCTGTGAGAGATGCAGTGAATAAAAAGAGAGATGGAGAATAGGAGAGGCTTCTGTGAGAGAATCAGTGAGGAGAAAGAGGGAGAAGGGGACAGGCTTTTGTGCGAAAAGCAGTGAGGAGAAAGACAGGAGAAGACAAGAGGTTTCTGTGAGAGAAGCAGTGATAAGAAGGAGACAGGAGAAGAGGATAAGCTTCTGTTTGAGAAGCAGTGAGGAGAAAGAGGAAAAGAGAGGCTTCTATGAGAGAAGTAATGCAGAGAAATAGAGGAGAAAAGGAGAGGCTTCTCAGAGAAGCAGTGAGGAGAAAGAGGAGAAGAAGAGAGGCTTCTGTGTGAGAATCAGTGTGTCAATGCTGCTAACATTGGATGTTCTTGCTTTGACAACATATGGAGATGCAGCCTTTTTCTTTCTTATGCTTTACTCTTAGAATTAGATGATACTGGGGGAGGAGGAGGAATGTGATGGGAGTTAGTTAGACATAATAATATTGTAATAGTGTGTGAATTCAGGGCTTTTGAAATAAGAGATAAAAAATGGGATGGAGTAATGGAGGTAAAGTCTGCATTTCAAACTAATTGGAGACTGTGAATTATGACTGTAAATTAGAGGAGGGAATTGTGCTTTGATACTATGTGTTCAGGGGAGGGGAATTCAGATTTTGGCTTCAACTATGTTAGTGCCGAAGCTATGCTACTCCAATAAAGATTCTTTTAAGGTAAACAATGCCTCGAAGTTCTTTGAAGAGTTTCATCTGTCGGAACCATGACATTAAGCCAAAATCTCCAACTTTCCTAACTATCTAGGGGTCTCGAGCCCCAGTCGCTGTCCCTAGCATTGAGGGATAAGCTGATGAAGATTCGGGGAAGATTTTGTCATGGAGAGGGAGAAATTGCCTGAAGCCAGTACCCCGGCAGCAGCTGCTACCCTGGGGGGGGGGGAGTGACAGCCAGCACGCCGGTGGAGAAGGAGCTTTTTCAAGCCATCTGGTGGTGATGCTGTCTAAGCCACATTTTTCTATCTTATCAAGTAGTAGTTTGTGATCTACTTTATCAAATGCCTTACTGAAGTCCAAGTAAATTATATCCACAGCATTCCTCTGGTCCACTAATTTTGTCACCTGGTCAAAGAATGCAATAAGATTTGTCTGGCATGATCTGTTTTTGACAAACCCATGTTGGCTTTTAGTAATGACTTTGTATGCCTCTAGGTGTTCGCTGATTCGTTGTTTGATTATCTTTTCCAGAATCTTCCCAGGTATTGAGGTCAGGCTAATATGTCTGTAGTTTCCTGGATCTATTTTTTCCCCTTTTTTGAAGATGGGAACTACATCAGCTCTTTTCCAGTCCTCTGGTAGTTCCCCAGTGCTCCAGGATCTTTGAAAAATATAGTTCAGTGGTTCTGAGATCACATCTGCCAGTTCCTTGAGAACCTTGGGGTGTAATCCATCTGGTCCTGGTGATTTGAACTCGTCTAGGCTGGACAGGTGCTCACTTACTGTTAGATCGCGCAGGCAGTAAGACACGAGTCGAGTGACAGTCAGCTCTCGGTTTATTGGCAAGGCATACTGTAAATCCGGACTGGCATCTGGGCCAGGGGAGCCCTCTTTTATGGGATTCCCCTGGCTTGTAATCACACAATTCCATTGGCTGGTAAGACCCCGTTGCTAGTTAGCCAACCAGCAACGGGCATGAAACTGTATGCAGATGGAGAAGGGCAATCACCCTTAATGGGTGATCAATGGAGAAGGGCAATCACCCTTAATGGG
>NW_015386907.1:31306-39424 GCF_001527695.2 Protobothrops mucrosquamatus | reverse complement strand
GCTTGTAATCACACAATTCCATTGGCTGGTAAGACCCCGTTGCTAGTTAGCCAACCAGCAACGGGCATGAAACTGTATGCAGATGGAGAAGGGCAATCACCCTTAATGGGTGATCAATGGAGAAGGGCAATCACCCTTAATGGGTGATCAGGATGCGCATAGGGGATTAAGGGGGGGGAATACAAAAGAACACAACACTTACCATTTTCTTGCCTATCTTAACTTGTGTTTCTACTGTTTTTTATGGTACTGTTTTTGATAGGTTGGACTGTTTTTTCCCTTTGTGTAAAGACACATGCAAAAAATGAGATAAATAGTTCTGCTTTCTCCCTGTTGCTTGTCACCTTCTTGCCACTTTCCCCCACTAATGGACCAATCATTTCCTTGACTTTTTTTCTTGTTTTTTACACATTGAAAGAAACTTTTTGGTTATTTTTGACTTTGGTCGCAAGCCTTAGTTCATTTTGAGCCTTAGCGTTCCTCACTTCATCTTTGCAGGCACGGGCTATTTGCTGATATTCTGCCTTAGTTATGTGCCCCTCTTTCCACTTTTTATACTTGTCCTTTTTATCTTTCAATTTGTCAGAGAGTTCTTTATGCAGCCATGCTGGTTTCTTTTGAGAGCTGTTATTTTTCTTTGTTGGTATTGTGCTAGACTGGGCTTTTATTATCTCACTTTTCAAAATTTCCCAAGCTTCTTGAGTTGTTTTCCCCTTGAGGATTCTCATCTATGGAATCCTTCCCAAGCTCTAAGTTTATTGAAATTAGCTCTCTTAATGTCCAAGACTCTAGTTTGACTGTGTTCTATTGCTTGTGCTTCCAGAATTTTGAATTCCAATATTGCATGATCACTTCCCCCCAAGGTTCCTGTGGCTTCAACACCTTCTATCATTTCATCTCTGTTAGTGAGGATTAGATCCAATATGGCTAATTCCCTAGTTCCCTTTTCTACTTTTTGGGAGACAAAGTTGTCTGCTAGGTTTGTCAGGAATCTGTTTGTTCTTCCACTTGGTGCAGAGTTTGTCTCCCAGTTGATGTCAGGGTAATTAAAGTCCCCCATTATTATTGTGATGTGCTTCCTACATACCTTAGTTAGCTGACTAGCAAAAAGTTCATCTATTTCCTCTGTTTGGTTGGGTGGCCTATAGTATACACCTATGGCAATGTCATTTTTCCCCCTTTATATTGACCCAAATGCATTCAAGACAGTTTTCATCATTGTTGTGCTCTATTTCTGTAGAGATGTAGTTATTTCTTATATAGAGAGCAACTCCACCTCCTCTTTTGTTTGGTCCGTTTCTTTTAAATAATTTAAATCCCTCTAGCTGTGTGTTCCATTTGTGGGTTTCATCCCACCATGTTTCCGTAATGGCAACAGTATCATATCTGCCCTCATTAACCTGAATTTCTAGTTCACCCTGTTTGGTGTTCATACTCTGTGCATTGGTGTATAGACATTTGAGTCCTTTATGACTGACCCTGTGTTTACTTTCTACATAACCTGTGTGGTGCCACCTATTACCATATCTGGTGGGTAAGTCCTAGTGCAAAGAAATTTTGGTTTAAGATTCATATATGGCTGGAAAAGATAACTAAAATACAGATAGAATTTAAGCCAGAATTGTTTCTGTTAGGAATACTAGGATCTAACTATGGCAAAGAAAATGAGTATTTAATATTACATATATTGACAGCTGCGAGAATAGCATTTGCCCAATATTGGAAAAATGAGAATGTACCATCTGATGAGATTATAATTAGGAAAATCTTAGAATGTGCAGAAATGGACAGACTAACTCCAGAGATTAAAGAGAAAGAAGACTCAGTCTATTTTAAACATGGGAAATTTTTTATCAATGGCTAGCAAAATGAGTCAATGAAAAATGATTGTGAAACTTATTAAGAGGATTGATGTTTATTGATTAATTGACATGGTTTATAACTATAGTTATTTTTGTTGACCACAAACACTTATTATTATATTAATCATTCCCACTGAACACCTGTATCCAGACGATAGTTTGCTTGCTAAAGCTTGAAATGTTATTGGGGGCAACCCCATTGTTGTACCTACCCCTGTCCCAACCCCCTCCCTGAACCCCACCCTGAATCCCACTACCTACACTGACCTTACCCTTTCCTTACCCTTATAAAATCTAATAAAATATTTTCAAAAAAATAAAATAAAATAACCTGTGTGGTGCCTGAGTTCCCCTATTTTCTTACCACCTGTTTGGTTAGTGCACTTTGTGTGGCACTAGCTATTAAAAGCTTGATTTTGCTTGACAGCAAGGTTGATATTCTTGTACACACACACATCTATGTTACATGCACTGATAACCCTATAATTTTTAGATTGCCGGGGACAGGGATGTTCTGTATCAATTAACTCACTGTCCCCGTTGTTTAGTTTAAATATTCCTCCAGAAAATCTGTGAATTTATTGCCAAGTAACTCAGTCCCTTTCTTGGATGGATGCAAACCATCTCATTGTTCCCTTGATACTCAGTGTACAAGCTGGTGGGCAATCAATCCATTTCCATATTAATATATGTGTAGCGCCACCCCCGTAGGGACCGCTGAAGTCCGGGTCCTCCTGGCCTTCTCTTGGCCTGGCTGCCGGTCCAAGGGGTCCCTTACTTGGGCACCCCTGCTTGACAGGGACACGTAGTGTGGTGGTACTCAGTCTCTGTCAGCAGCCACTCACGTGAGGCAATGGTGGTCAGTCTCTCTCAGCGGTAGCTCACGTGGGATAATGGTGGTCAGTCTCTGGCAGCAGCAGCTTGTGTGAGGTGATGGTGGTCAATCTCTGGCAGCAGCAGCTTGTGTGAGACGATGGTGGTCAGTCTCTGGCAACAGCAGCTCACGTGGGGTGATGGTGGTTAGTCTCTCACAGGCAGCTCACAGGAACCTCCCTTATTCTATCTCCTCGTCTCCCTCTGCCCTTTTCCCACTGAATCCTCTCCTCCTCTATCCCCTTGCCTCCTTCCGGCTTGCTCTACAGAAACCTCTCTATTTCCCCCTCTCTCTCTGGCCTTTCCCCACTGAAAGGAATAAAGTTCCGGCTTGCCCCAACGAAGGGAAAAAAATTAAAACTCCACCAACCTACTCCCTCGCTCTCTCTGTCCCGCTTGCTCCACCGGACATCAAAATGCCCACTCTTTTCCTTCTCCTCCAGCCAATTTCCTCTTCCTTTTTGATCCCTCCCCAAGAGCCGCCCCCTGCCACCAGCCACAACGAAGGCCGCCGGAGCTCCTGACTTCCCCGCCAAATCAGCAGGGTGCCAATTCTGCCCCAGCTCTGCTACACACTCCCCCCACCCAAAAATTCTTTGGTCCCCCAAAGAGTGAGAAATACTTATCAAGAGTCTGGGGTGTCCGGGGGTGGATCAGAATTTCATCTAGCAGTGAGTATTGCCTCTTCTGTGCTGTGGCCCAGAGCATCATATGTCAGTCTTCTAATTGGATGTATCACTCGTTTTGGTCTCTGTACTTTGGGCTCGGATGTAATGAGAGAGTCATCCTTCCGGAACTTTCCACACCCAAAGGTCTCCGGGGCTGGAGGCCCATTCTCTGGTTCTGGTGGTTGTGAGGCATGTGGAATAACCTGGACTGTCTCCATAGGCTCCTCCAGCCCAGGAGCCTCTGGAGCTAGTGGCACTTCCTCCTGTTCTGGCAGCTCCTCAGACTGCTCATCCGCCTCAGGTTCTCTAAGAACTTCTCCCCATTCCCAAGCTTTAGGTACAGACTCAGGGGCATCTGGCCTAGGCTGTTCGAGCCCCATTTCAGTGTCTAATGTGGGGGGAGCTGTTTCAATGTTTTCCAATGACCACAACCAGTTCATGCAACCCTCTTCCTCTTCAGTGTCCTCCTCTTCTCCTTCCACGGATAAATCAGGTTGTGCTCAAGTCACTGATCTCCTCCTTGTTGGGCAGGGTTCAGTTGCTTTTAAAACAGTTGGCTGAGAGACTCGTATTGCCTCATTTAGAGGCAATAGATGATTTCAGTGCCATGCTTTCAGTGGCCCTGGACTCCCTTCCAGTTGGATCCGGTACACTGGCAATCCATGTAGCTTCTCACTGACAATGTATGACTGAGAACTCCATCGGTCTGCTAGTTTATGCTTCCCAGGGAGGCCCAGATTTCTCAGTAATACCCGATCGCCAGGTTGCAAATCCTGAACCCTCACCTTCGGGTCATAATTCCTCCTATTTCTCTGTTCTCGAACCTCAGAAGCAGCTAAAGCCTTCTCATATGCTATCTTCAGATTCCTCCTCAACCTGTCTACATAGTTGCAATGTGAACTGAATGAGGTTTCATCCATTGAAATGCCAAATGCCATATCTACTGGCAGTCGAGCCTCCCTGCCAAATATCAGTCGATATGGAGAATACCCAGTAGCATCATTTTTCGTGCTATTATATGCGTGCACAACGGTAGTAATATGTTGTGTCCAATGTTGCTTCTGCTCTGCGGTCAGTGTACCTAGCATGTCAAGAAGGGTACGATTGAACCTCTCAGGCTGTGGGTCTCCTTGTGGGTGGCAGGGGGTGGTGCGTGACTTTCGAATGCCCAGTATGTCCAGCAATTGTTTGACAACCCTGCTTTCGAAATCTCTGCCTTGATCAGAATGTATGCGCTGAGGTAGCCCATAGTATACAAAGAACTTCTCTACAAGTACCTTGGCTACCGTGGTGGCACGCTGATCCTTTGTTGGGAAGGCTTGTGCATAGCGAGGGAAATGATCAGTCACAACCAATACATTTCCCTGTCCACTTGTATCTGGTTCCAGACAGAGGAAGTCAATGCAAACTAGATACAGGGGCCCATGACTTTGCAGGTGGCCCATCGGTGCAGCCCTGGATGGTAAGCTCTTTCTTTGGATACAGCGCAAGCAGGATCGACAATAGTCTCCAACCTCCGTCTTCATACAAGGCCAGTAGAACCGATCCCTCATTAACTTGAAGGTCTTCTCTGGCCCCAGATGTCCATGCTCATCATGTAGCGCAATCAGCACTACTTCCCTATGTTTTTCTGGGAGCAAGAGTTGCCACTTTTCCTCAGGCCCATCAGAAGGGCCCTTCCGATAAATCACACCATTCCGGAGCTGTAAACGGTCCCACTCTTTATATAGCACCCGAGCTCCCCTCGACGGACCAGTGAGCAAAGCCTCTCACTGACCACTTCTTAAAGCCCTTTCAGACAGGCCACAAAGGGGGTCTTCCGCCTGATCTCTTTTCAAATCTTTCTTGGTCAAAATAAGCATACCCTCCCCTCTAACTTGAATGAGGTTACAATACAATTTAGGAACACCTGCAGTAGTGACTCCTACTACTTCTGCCCCAATTGCTCCTCAAACCTGGTGTTCGACCCCCTGATACAGGGTTGAATACCATCAGAGGTCAATTGGACCCATTCTCCAACATGTGCCTCAGGACCGTGAGGTCTCCTTGACAGGGCATCTGCATCCCTGCTCCTCACACCTGGCCGGTACCTCAGGCTGAATCTGAATCCGGAAAGGGCAGCTAGCCACTGATGCCCCGTGGCATTGAGTTTGGCTGTTGTGAGCAGGTACGTAAGTGGGTTATTGTTTGTCTTAACCTCAAACTCTGCTCCATATAGGTAGTCCTTTAACTTATCTACTACCACCCACGTAAGTGCCAGAAACTCCAGCTTATGGGTGGGGTAGTTCTTTCTGGCTGAAGTTAGGCCCCTGCTGATGTATGCAATGGGCTTCAGATGTTTATCATGCTCCTGATACAGTATCCCCCCAAGACCATCCCAACTAGCATCAACATGTAGTTCATATGGCTGGTTAGGATTTGCATAGGCCAAGATGGGGGCATTCGTAAGCCTCCACTTCAGCTGCTCAAAGGCTTGCTCACACTGCCTAGTCCACTCTGCCTGAATGGATTCCCGAGACTTCCTGTGTCCCTTATTCTGATGGACCTGGTTCAAATGACCAGATGCATCCTCTACCTCTTCATTCTTCAACAGATCATTGAGAGGACAGGCTATCTTTGCAAACCCTTCAACAAACCTCCGATAGTATGAACAGAACCCTAGAAACGATCGCAGTTTGGCCACATTTTGGGGTCTGGGCCAGGAAGTGACAGGCTCAAGCTTTGTGGGATCAGTTGATATCCCTTCTGCAGAGACAACATGACCCAGATATGTGACAGATGGTTGGTAGAATTGGCATTTCTCCAATGACAGCTTCAATCCTTCTTCATGGAGCCTTGTCAATACCTTCTCCAAGCGCTCCTCATGTTGTTCAAGAGTCTCACCAAAGACGACCTGATCCTCTCTTTAAGATTTTAAGTATTTTTTCCTGTAAAAGCTGCCCAAAGTATTTTTCCCCCTGTGAGGAGAGAGGAAAGGGAATTTTTACCCCACCCTCTAAGAAAAGCGGCGACTAACTACACAGGGGAAACAGAGCAACTATAAGAACAATTTTAATCTAATTGGATGTATATTCTTTTGAAACTTGGGGAGTAAAAGTGTTCCCTTTCTCATTGGAGACGTTTGTTTTTTATCTAAAAAAAGAAATAAGACTTGAAAAACTACCATAAAAATTTTGGACTTAAAAAGCTTTAAACGGCGTCGGTGACATCTTGTGGCGAAGTATGGTATTACAATCTGTTATTGCCTAAAAGAGACTTGGCTTGAAGCCCAGACTCCAGAAAAAACTTCTCTGACCTTGACAGTTACCACCTGTGAAAAACCCAGCTGCAAAGAAGGAATTTCTGGGCGGCATATCTGGCCTGTTTGAACTATGAATGTAAACTTTTACTGACTTTCAGAGCTATACTTGGGGAATTGCTTTCCTATTTCTTTACATGAGAAGCATATGTTATTATACGAGATGATGGAACACCTTGGACTATAAACTCTTACTTGACAAACAATTTCTACTATAAAGACCACCTATAACATGTGAAATAGATGTCCCATACCCAGCCACAAAAGACAAAAAACTATTTTTAATGTTTGATTCTAAAGTCTTCAACTTAACATACTATCAAGAGAATGCTCCAGAAGCTCCAAAAGCCGAAAGATGGTTAAGTTAATGACTTTAAATGTTAATGGACTGAATTCACCACAAAAAAGGAAGAAAATATTTCACTATTTGAAACAATACAAAAATGATATCATATGTCTACAAGAAACTCATATTGCATCAAAAGATCAAAAATATTTGGCAAACTCCAAATTGGGTCTACATTTTATTGCCCCTGCACCAAAGAAAAAAGCAGGTATAGTTTTTTATGTTAAAAAAGAGTTACTGACAAAGTTAATAGAATCAGATATAGAAGGAAGATTTGTGCTTATTGAACTTTTATTGAATGGGAAAAAGTGTCTCGTTGCTGGCATATATGCACCTAACCAATACCAACAGCAGAAACAATTCTATAGTTCTTTACATCAAAAGATAATACAATTGGATTATAAATCTATTATTATGATGGGAGATTGGAATGGTGTAATAGACCCTAAAAGAGATAAAAAAAACTTTTTCTAAAGCTTCAACTCAAACCAAATTGCCTAAAAGTTTTTTTTGCATTGCAAGAGGATTTGGAGTTAAAAGACATATGGCGAGATTGGAATATAGGAGAAAGTGATTTTACTTTTTTTTCAGATAGACATCAATCTCACTCTAGAATTGATTTTATTTTGATTACTAGTGATTTGATCTCTAGGGTTAAAAAAGTGAAGATTTTTCCCAGGACTTTATCAGATCATAGCCCTGTATGGATGGAATTTTTAATGGATGGTGGAAGTAAAAGGACTTGGAGATTAAATGAGAACTTATTAAAATATGAAACTAATGTACAGAAACTTAAAGATCACTTAAAGGACTTTTTATGTTGAATATGAATAAAGGCACTTCTATGTCAATGGTATGGGATGCAAGCAAAACCTTTATGAGAGGTGCCTTAATTTCAATGAATACTGCTTATAGGCGAAAGCAACTACAAAGGCACAGGGACTTAGAACAAGAAATAAAGGCAAAAGAAAAAGCTTTCTCCTTAAATCCAATGGATAATAATTTAAAGGTATCTATTGCAATGTTGAAAGAACAGTTTAACATGTTAATGGCTGATCAAGTGGCAGTTAA
>NW_015386907.1:29858-31259 GCF_001527695.2 Protobothrops mucrosquamatus | reverse complement strand
CCGGAACGCGGCGGAACCGCGTTCCGGCACCTTTTTCCGGGCCGGCCGCACCGGAAATAGCCCCTCCCACACCGGAAATAGCCCCTCCCAAATTTTACTTGCATTCCTGTTCTCTAAAGGGGCGGTCCTAGGGTTTGATGAGGGCGTGGCCAGGTTTGAGTTCCGCCACCTTTTCTCCGAGAAAAAAAGCCCTGCCTCTGACAATATACAAATTTCTGAAATAGATAGCTATCTTCAACAAGTAAATTTTCCTAGACTTTCAGATGACCAAAAATGAATGATGAACTGTCCGATTGTGTTGGATGAGATCACTGAGGCAATTAAACAATTGAAGGTTGGTAAAGCCCCTGGTACAGATGGGCTAACGGCAATTTATTATAATATATTGTCTGAAGAAATGTTAGAACCTTTGAGATGTCTTTTTAATAGCATTTTGTTAGGAGAAGAAATGCCACCATCATGGAGGAGTGCATTTATTTCACTCATACCAAAGGAGGATCAAGATTTGACACAGCCTAAAAACTATAGGCCAATATCTTTATTAAATACGGATTATAAGATTTTTGCAAAAATCTTAGCTAATAGATTAATGCAAGTATTAAAACGGATTATTCATGTGGATCAGTCTGGATTTATAACTGGTAGATATATGAAGAACAATGTTAGACAAATTGTAAATTTGTTGGAATATCTGGATAAAAATAACCAAATCCTGGCGGTTCTTATCTTTCTGGATGCTGAAAAGGCCTTTGATAAGTTGGATTGGCAATTTTTATTACGAGTGGTGGACAAAATGAATTTTGGGGACAGATTCTTATCAGCGTTAAAGGCTATTTACCAACGACAATCAGCGCAAGTGGTAATAAATGGAGGATTGACAGACTTAATTAAAATTGAGAAAGGTACGAGGCAAGGATGCCCTTTGTCACCTTTATTGTTCATATTGACTTTAGAGATTTTATTAATACAGGTTCATGAATCATCGATTATAAAAGGAATAACTTTGGGTAAGAATGACTATAAGCTTAGAGCTTTTGCTGATGATTTGGTTTTTACCTTATTGCAACCGATGGATTCAACAAGACATTTGATACAGATTCTGACACAGTATGGGAAAGTCTCGGGATTTAAAGTAAATAATAATAAGACTAAAATATTATCTAAAAATATGCTTTTGAGAGATAAAGAGACTTTAAGTAACTTAACTGGTTTTGAAATAGTGAAAAAGGTGAAGTACTTGGGTGTTTATATTACTGCCTCTAATGTTAAATTGTATAAGAATAATTATGATAAGTTATGGATAAAAGTTCAAAAGGATTTAAATGATTGGAAAAAGTTACATTTGTCATTATTAGGGAGAATTTCAGTGGTTAAAATGAATGTCCTTCCTAAGTTTCTTTT
>NW_015386907.1:23891-28829 GCF_001527695.2 Protobothrops mucrosquamatus | reverse complement strand
AATTTGGATGCAACTTATTATCATATTTGGTGGACATGTAGGGATGTTAAAGCTTTTTGGATTAAGATTTGGTGGAATCTTCAACAGATTTTTAAGAAGAAGATAAAATTTACACCGCAATTATTTCTATTGGGCATTATGGACAATCTGGACTCAAAAGAAGTGAATTTGATGTTGTACTGTATAACAGCAGCAAGGACATTGATTGCTCAAAATTGGAAAAAGGAGACATTACCGAATATGGATGATTGGAGACAGAAAGTTTCATATTTTGCAGAAATGGCAAAAATATCTGCATACCTGAAGGATCAATATCAAGAGAAATTTATTTTGGTATGGAGATGGATAGATTATATTCAGAGAAAATATGAAATGAACAATTATCATATAGCTTTTGATTAATTATTGTTACTTATAAATATTTTTATATATAATTTACATATATAGTTCATAGTTAAGGTCAGTGGTGGCGAACCTACGGCACGGGTGCCAGAGGCGGCACTCAAGAGCCCTCTCTGTGGGCACGCGCGCCGTCGCCCCAGTCCTAGACCTTCCGCTGGGTTTTATAAAACCTTTTCACTTTAGGCCTCCGCCGCCGTGTACAAAAAAAAAGGTTCAATCAATCAGTCAATTTCAACTTCTGGGGGAAAAAAAAAGATCTTGCAAAGTTGGAATTGATTGATTGAACTTTTTAGTCCCACCCAGTCTGCTGTTACCACCACAGTCACGCCCACCCAATGGGCCACACCCACCCAATGGGCCACACCCACTCAATGGGCCACACCCACCCGGCACTCGACAATGCATAAGTGGGTTTTGGGTTGCAGTTTGGGCACTCGACCTCTAAAAGGTTCGCCATCACTGGTTAAGGTGATTGTATCTTAGAGTTAAAGTAAGTTTATACTTGTTTATATTATGATTGGGTTGTTTGGGTTTAACTTGGATTACTATATGCTTAATCCTGTACTCAGCTCTGGGAAGTCAGGGGGGGAGGGGGGAAGGGGATTACTGAAATTATAAAAATTGATGTATTTATATGTTATAGGTAAATAATAACTGTATTGAAAAGAGGAGATGCTCGGCTGGCACCCCAAACTGCACTCGAAGAGGCGGTTAAGAAGGGAGAGGGGATGTAGCTAGGTGGAAAGGAGGAAGGCGGAGAGGTTGTGGGATTAGAGGGAGGAAGGACAGGAAAGTGAATGAGGGTGGAGGCAAGGCGGGGACCACCGAGCGTCTCCGAAAATGTATTGATTTGGATTATTTTTTATTGCTTGTGTATGTAAATGCATCATATTGGTATTTGTTGTTTAATTATAAAAATCAATAAAACTTTATTTAAAAAAAAAAGAGAATATGGATGAAGATAAGGAAAAAATCCTTTCCATGTTGAAATCAATACACGAAACCATCCTTTCAGCTTGTGACAAAATAAGAAGCAACATAAAGGAACAAGATGCCAGCTTAAATATACAAACCCAGATTTTGACTACAACCTAAGAACTAACAATGCAGAAAATAACAGGAAAATTGGAACAACTAAACACCAAGGCAGAGGACCCAATTGACCAACAGACCCAGCCAACGGAAAAATCAGAACAGGGAGTGACAACACTGAAACTGGAAAAGACTTTTTACAAAAATCAGAAGAAATTTGGGGAAAAGGAAGAAGAACAGATTGAATGGAAGATAAACCTATCAGGACAATTGTGGTAAATTGGAGTAATAGGGAGGCGATCTAATGAATACAAATGGGCTCGTTCTTCCAAAAAACTTTAACCAAATAGTCTTTCTAATTCCAAATAATATATATAATAATAGAGGGAGAACTATTTGATGATTCAAAGGAACTGACATGGAAGGTTAGTTGGCAAAGGAAGAAAGCCAGAGTAAGGCTGAAGAAAATAATGGCTTTGATTTATTAGAGGGGATATTATATTACTAACTAGAGGGTTGAATATAGTGGAAAATAGATAACTTTTAGAAAATAAAGTAACATTACAATTGAATAGGTAAGATGTGTAACAAGACTATTAGACTTTTGTATGAAAAGGGAAAAAGGGAGAAGTTGAGATAAGGGAAACTTTGGTCACCTAACATAAAAGATTTGGAAACCATAACAGTGGTTTATCCCCCCCTTTTTTTGAATATGGATGGGAAATTAAAGTTTATGTATAAGCTACAAAGTATTTGTCATGGTTCCGACAGATGAAACCCTTCAAAAGAACTTTGAGGTATTGTTTACCTTAAAGAATCTTTTATTCGAGAAACAAAGTATCGGCACTACATAGTTGAACCCAAAAACTAAATTCCCCTCCTCTGGATACAAAGTAACAAAGTATAATCCCCACCTCCACTAAACAGTCATAAATCACATTCTCCAATTAGCTAGAAGCACAGGTGGGTTAGTAAGTCCTTCAGGAGGGGTAGGGGTATTTGTTTTCCACACTCACAGTGTTTAATCCTTTATAGTCCACACAGAGACGAAGCGACCCATCTTTTTTTTCTTTAAATAATACTGGAGCTCCCACCTGAGATTTAGCCCATTCAATAAATCCTCTCACTAGGTTCTTGTCCACATACTGCTGCATTTCCTCCATTTCAAGGGGGGACATGGCGTACATCCTCGGTCGTGGGAGTTTGGCTCCTGGTAACAGTTCGATAGAGCAATCATCATGCTGGGGGGAGGCAGGGTGTCGCATTCTTTTTCACTAAACACCTCCACTAGGTCCCGGTACTCGCTGGGAATGAGTGGCTCACCTGGTTGAAGCAGAGCTGCTATTTTTGCTAGCTTGTTAGAAGGGCTAAGTCCTCCGGTAACGTCAGCCGAGTTAAGGGGGGACTTGGGTCCTATAGGTAATCTCACAGTTCTCATTCCCTTCTCCCACCAGATAAACAGCTTTCATTTGTCTAACCAGGCTAGCCCTAGGATCACGGCCTCAGTCATTTTTGGAGCCACCATGAAACGAATGAACTCCCAATGCTCACCTATTTCTAAAGTTCCGCCCATTAGGGAGCCATCGGCTTGCTCAAACCTCACGGGTTTGGAGATCAGCCTTGCTTGTATGCCCATTTTCAGGGCAAGTGGCAAGCTAATAATGCACCAGGAGCATCCTGAGTCCACTAGTACTTTCAGATCTACCTGTGCCCCCGTCTTAGGGATTATGAGCTTGGCAGGCAAAGAGAAAGGTGGAATGGGTCGACTCACCATCAGGTCGTTCTCTCCTTCGTCGTCGCTGTCGTAGGAGGGCAGAGCAGCGGCAGGTCCGGTTTGGGCCTCGGCACTCGCCTCTGTGGGCAACATGACTTGGGCAACGGGTTCCTGCGTGATCCAGTTGGATTTCTCTTTCGCCGGCTGCTGGGCTGGTTTCTTCCTCGCTGATGGTCCCGGTCTATTCTGCTGTTGAGGGTAAGGGACTGGGCAACTCGCTGCTCAATGTCCCTGTTGTCCACATCTGAAACATTTGATCGAAGGGCCTGCAGGTGGCTTGGGGTTTTCAGTGGCCGCGGCGGTTGGAGGCTTTCGGGGGGGGTAGTTGCCGTTTGGGTTGATCTGGCCTCGGCCCGGCTTCTTGTGGTTGTGGCTTCTTATAGCGGGCAAGCTGGACGTCCAGTCTTACTGCTGCCTGGTACCATTCTTGCAACTGATTAGGGACTGCTCGATAGACACAAGCCGGGGAGAGGTGGTCATCCAGTCCTTCCTTGAAGTGATAAACTAGGGATTGCTTGGGCCACCTTTCTATTTGGCCAGCTATCTTGCGAAACTTTCACACATATTCCAGTGCAGGCCTGCCAGCTTGTTTTATCTTATGGACTTGCTCCTCTGCTTTGAGGGCAATGGATGGGTCCTTGAACCTTACTCTCAGTCTTAGGAGGAAGAGGTGGAGGTCCCCCAACTCAGGTGCTTGCTCGTTGTATAAATTGTTCAACCACTCGTATGCTTCCCCTTCCAAATTGGATGCAACTATGTGAACCATAGTGGTTGGGTTCGGGTAGAAATAGGCACAGCAGTACATGTGGGAACGCACCTGGTTGAGGAAGAAAATCAGCTTCTCTGGGTCTCCATCAAAAGTTGCTCTAAGGGGAGGCGCCATCAGGGGTTGCTGCGCTCCCCAGGGAGCCTGCATTCCCGGTGGTTGCTGGCCTCCCCATGGTGGACGTTGCACCCCCATCGGTTGCTCGCCTCCCCATGGTGGCTGCAGCATCCCCAGTTGCTGCAGGCCTCCCAGGGGTTGTTGCACGTTTGGGTGCTGTTGCCACCCCCACTGCAGCTGACCTACGGGCGGTTGTGGCATCCCCGGTTCTTGTAGGCCCCCCTGTGGCCCCAGCGGTGGTTGTTGCGGGATCCCCAGTGGTTGCGGGCCCCTCAGCGGTTGCTGCACATTCAGAGATGGTGGCCAGCCCCACTACTGCTGCTGCACTCTCAATGGTTGCAGACCTCCTGGCAGCTGTATTATCCCCGGTTGCTGCAAGGTCCCCAGCTGCTGCTGCACATTCAGGCGCTGCGGCCACCCCCAAGGTTGTTGCTGCACTGCCAGCAGCTGTTGGCATTCCAGCTGGGGGGGGTTGTGGCATCCCCTATTGCTGTAGAGGCCTCAGGCTGGGTGGCCAGTTGGCATGTTGTGGCTCCGTCCGGTGGGTCCCTCTCATCAGAGGAGGAAGGCTCTGAACATGAAGGAGAGGAGATGGCTAGGCCTCCCTCTCCAGGCCCTTCCCCTCTGGTGCAGCCTTCGGTGCCTTCTGACAGCGAGGAGTTTGGCCAGGAGCCCGGTGTTTCTGGGATTGGCCAGGAGCCCGGTGTTTCTGGGATTGGCCAGGAGCCCGGTGCTTCTGGGATCAGCCAGGAGCCAGGTGTATCGGACTCTGACGAGGATACGTCTTGGCTGGATCCACGCCAGCGTCGGAAGGATAAGCGTGCGCAGCAGCGGACACGTCGTGCCA
>NW_015386907.1:0-21416 GCF_001527695.2 Protobothrops mucrosquamatus | reverse complement strand
GGACGGACCATCGGAACTTAGAGCACCTCACCACGGCCAGGAAGTTGAACCAGCGGCAGATCCGGTGGTCGTTGTTTTTCGCCCGGTTCAACTTCCACGTCACCTATGTTCCGAGCGGCCTCAATCAGAGGGCGGACGCGCTATCCCGCAAGCCGGAATACTTCTGCCCCAAGGACCCCCTTCCCCCTCGGACGGTGCTGCCTGCAGAGGCCTTAGCCGCGGTCCAGGAACCGGCGGACCTGCGGGCTCAGGTGCGGGAAGCGCAACACCGTGATGACTGGTCGCAGCAGCGGAGAGCGGAAGTTGGCCCAGCGTCCCCATGGACCGTGGAGGACGGCTTGCTGAAGCACCGGGGCCGACTGTACGTGCCTACAAGCCCGCTCCGAGCCCTCGTCCTGAGCCAGTGCCATGACAATCCTGCGGCGGGGCCCTTCGGGTTCTTCAAGACCTTGAACCTGGTGACGCGGACTTTTTGGTGGCCTAGGGTACGGCATGACGTGCACGTTTACGTGACGTCCTGTGTGACGTGCCGACAGGCCAAATCCGCGTCCGGCCCACCTCCTGGACTCCAACCGCTGCTGACACCGGAGAGACCATGGGGTGCCATCTCCATGGATTTCCTGATGGATCTCCCGCTGTCCGCCACGTTCACAACCGTCCTCGTGGTGGTGGACATGCTCACGAAGATGGCCCATTTCATCCCGTGCCGCGGACTGCCATCCGCCCACACCACGGCCCGTCTGTTCCTGCAGCACATCTTTCGCCTCCATGGCCTGCCGGACAGGGTAGTGTCGGACTGCGGGGCCCAGTTCACAGCCCGGTTCTGGAAAAGCCTGATGGCCGCGCTGGAGGTGCAGGTGTGCCTATCGTCGGCGCACCATCCGGAGACTGACGGGGGCACGGAGAAGGTCATCAGCATCCTGGAGCAGTACCTCCGCTGCTTCGTCAACCAGCAGCAGAACAACTGGGCCGAGTACCTTCCCCTGGCGGAGTTCGCATTCAACAACTCCCAACACACCTCCACCCAGATGACCCCGTTCCACACCAATGTCGGTTACCATCCCCGGTTGTTCCCGTTGGCGATCCCAGATTCCCCTGTTCCCGAGACCCAGGACTTCCTCTCGGAGCTGCAGGCGGTGCAGCAACTGGTGCGATGGCAGCTGATTCGGGCGAAGGAGGACTATAAGCGGGTCGCCGACCGCTCCCGACGGGCCACGCCACCGCTGGAAGTCGGAGATCGGGTGTGGCTGTCCACAAAACACCTCCCCTCGGACCGGCCGGTGAGGAAATTGGACCACCGCTTTATCGGTCCCTTCCCAGTCGAGGCGGTCATCTACCCGGTTGCCTACTGGTTGGCTCTACCACGCTCCATGCGACTCCACCCCGTGTTTCATCGGTCCCTCCTGGTCCCTGAGGCCCCTGCGAGCCATCTCCGACGCCCGACAATGCCTGCCCCTCCGGTCGCAGCCGACGAGGACGACGCCTCGACGTACGAGGTGGACAGTATTCGGGACTCCCGTTGGTTGAAGGGGCGCTTCCAATACCTCATCGCCTGGCAGGGATACGGCCCCGACGATTTCAGCTGGGTGGACGCGTCTTCCGTTCAGGCCCGACCTGGTACGGGCCTTTCACGACCGGTTTCTGTCCCGACCGCATCCCGACCGTCAGACCCGGGGAAAGGGCCCTGCGGTGGGGGATAGTGTTGTGGCTCCGTCCGGTGGGTCCCTCTCATCAGAGGAGGAAGGCTCTGAACATGAAGGAGAGGAGATGGCCAGGCCTCCCTCTCCAGGCCCTTCCCCTCTGGTGCGGCCTTCGGTGCCTTCCGACGGAGAGGAGTTTGGCNACCTCCGCCAAGGGAAGCGCGCCTTGCAGGACTATATTGCGGAGTTCCGCCTTCTCGGCCAGGACTCAGCCTGGAATGAGGCGGCGTTGATGGATGCCTTCCAGGACGGCCTCTCCGATGACCTGCAGGATGAGTTGGTTCGACTGGAGGTGCCCCCGACCCTTGACGCTTTGGTGCTCCAGTGCCTGCATATCGACGCTCGCCTTCAACGGCGACGGCCTCGTCGATCCCTGCCGGAACCACTGCCAGCGGCGGCACCCCCGCGTTGCGCACCGACAGGACCCCGGACCGCCCCACGCTTTGTGGCAACGGGTGCGGAGCCCATGGAGCTCGGAGCCGCGCGACCTCGTTTGACAGCCCAGGAGCGGATGCGGTGCCGCCAAGGGGGATTGTGCCTCTATTGCGGTGAGGCTGGACATTTTGCCGCCTCATGTCCCAGGAAGCGGAGTGGGGCGCTCAAGCCTGTTCCGGAGTCTCGGCGTGATCAGCCGGGAAACGGGCCAGGCCTGGCCTAGGGGAAACCCTGGGTCAGGCATGTGCACATGCCCCACCGGAGTCGGCGGCTGTGGACTATGAGCCCCCTCGGCACCTGATTCTGGACACCCGGGTGTTGTTGGCCAACCGGTCGGAGGGGCTCCAGGCACATGCGCTGGTTGACTCGGGGGCCATGACGAACTTTATGGACCAGGCCTTTGTGGCCCATTTTAAGGTCCCCCTGGTTCCAGTAGACCCTCCGTTGCGAGTCGAGACTATTGATGGGCGGGAGCTTGTGGCGGGGCCCATCAAATTCGCTACTCAGCCGTTGCGCCTCGCCATTGGGGCCCATGAGGAGGCGATTCAGTTTTACGTGGCGGCGGACTTGCATTTTCCTTTGGTCCTGGGGATGGCCTGGCTTCAGGCTCACGACCCTCAGGTGGCATGGTCGCGAAACGCCATCTCGTTCCCGAGCCTGCAGTGTGTTGATCACCACCGTCACACCTGTGCCGGCCAGGACGTCTCCACCCCAGCCGTCTCCTTGCCTCCTGAGCTGACGTCCTTCGCCGATGTGTTCAGCGAAAAGGAGGCGGACCNGCAGCGGACACGCCGTGCCAGATAGTTCAGCTGAGTCACTGGGCCACACCCCACTGGCTATATAAGCAAGGGGTGTGGCGTGTGAAACTTTTGTGACGGACAATTTTTGCTGGATATTCTGTTGCAAGCACTCTGGCAAGTTATCTTGGATTTATCTCTGTTTGCTGTGCATTATCAGTAAAGGCTTGGCAGGCAGCTATGAAGTTGCTGCCAAGAAATTCATTTGTCTTTGGCTGTGCCGAGCAGTTTTTCAGGCCTCGGCTGACTGGTTGGGGTGTGTGGGTCGGACGGGGGACAGAACAACAGGTACATGACTCTCTTTGTTAAAGGTAAATGGCATTTTTCCTGTGTAAGCATGGCTCCTAAACGCGAGATGGTGCTAGCCTGAAATTGGTTTAATTTCCCCTTCATTTCCCCTTTTAAATTGGCAGTATGCTTACTGCTATCTAGACATTAGGGGTGCATATTCCTTTGGGACTGTGGTGAGAATCATTACTTTTTCTGGTTTCTTTTTGGTTGGGTTGGTGGGGGTGGCTATTACAGTCATTCCTGATAAGTTGGAAGTTATAAGCTTCTGGACCAGGGGAATGAGACAGGGGATTATTAGTAATCCTCCAAAAGCTAGCAGGACAAGGAACCCAATTCTCTTCCAATCAGTGAAAATCCCTGAGAACCAGCTGGTGTCCATGACTCCAGGCCAAGTCTGGACAGGGACATGGGCAATCTTTCTCATTTTAGTGGTGATTTCCTCAATAGCTTTACCTTGGTCATCTATTTCTAAACAGCAGTTTGTTAAATTAAATTTTCCACAGACACCACCTTCTTTTGCGAGCAGATAGTCCAGGGCGAGCCTATTTTGATAATTGGCCGTCCAGAGCTTGGTATTTTGTTGGGCAAGAAGATTCAAGGCAAGGGCCGTTTCGTTGGTTATTATCTCTAGCACAGCTTGCAAACGAATTATTCTATTGAGCATATAGATGGGGGTGCGGTGTCCCCAAGACCCATCCTTGGCCCAAGTTGCAGGCCCATATACTTGAATGATTCACTCTGGGGGCCATTCATCATCCTTCCAGGTTCCTATTTTCAAAGACCACTTTGCTCGATAACCTATCTCCTCATAAACAGGTATTCCCAGGTGTTCCCCCTGGGAATTTGGTAGTAGGAAGAAGCTGGGTTTTATTGTCCCTAAAAGACAGGTACCCGCCCAATTCCGGGGCATATCTCCCACAAATCCAATAGAATCCATCCGGAGCATGCCATGCATAGGAGGGATTATATGGCTGATCCCATAGGGCTTTGAGTTGGGCATAATTTCCAAAAGGGTTGGGTGGTTTGGTTATATTTGCCCCACTCCACCAGGTGGAGCTTGTACCATTGGCCACAACCATGCTTTCACATGTAGACACTCCTACCTTTAAGGAGAAGGTCTCAGATTCCCCTCTTGTGAAACAGAGCTGACCAATGATGGATGTTTGAGTCACCCATTGGGGAGGATGGTCAAGAGCGGTCCACGTTAATTTGAAAGACCCGAGAATGGATATGTTGAGCTCCCTGGCTTCCCATGGCCATTATTCTTCCATGTTGGTCCCCCCACAAACATAGCAGTTGGTAACGTTTAAAGAACCAGTGATTTGTTCCGCTAGATCAGTGTAGGCAACCTTGGCTCTTTTATGACTCGTGGACTTCAACTCCCAGAATTCCTGAGCCAGTATGGCTGGCTCAGGAATTCTGGGAGTTGAAGTCCACGAGTCATAAAAGAGCCAAGGTTGCCTACCGCTGCGCTAGATCAATAAAAAGGTTCTTGGTAATAGGGGGAATTTTAATTTTGCTCTCCAATTCCTCATAGGAGGAGTGGAACAATCTCCTTTCTATTGGGGTCAGATTATTTCTGGTCACATTGATGGTGAAGTGGGTAGTTGGGTCCCGCCCCGTACCCTCAATTCCCAGTCCGTACTCTTGTGATCCTTCTTCAGGATCCCCGAAATGCAAGCATATGGGGGTACAATGGTCTTCTGAATAATCGGATTGCCCAATACCCTTGGTTAGATTGAATCAGCAGCTCTGCTCTGGCCAAACTCTGGGCGGGCCCCTACCATCTGTATACCAGTAGGTTTGGGAAGTACCATGAGAGCTTCTTCTCTGTTGCTGTAAACTGAAAACATATATCCTTTGTGTGAGGTAGCTTCATTACCAGATCAGGTCCCAACAGGTAGTCCAAGGACTAAACTTCATGGCATAGCAGGCATCAAAGCAGATCTCACTTTTGTGATTAGCAGAGGTGCTGGTGTTTTGTCCTAATAAGAGCCCCTGACCCTTCCCGCTTTGGAATGCTAGGACCTGGATGGTTTTCTGGTATTTTACACTAGAGGGGTCAACGCATGTGATCTTTCCCGTATCATTACAAAGGGAAAATTGGGTGGTATTATGGACACACGTCCCAACAACCCCTTTGCAGCTTATCTGAGTATGGTATATCAGGGTCCTCATAAGCTCATTCCCTGATCTGGTAGTAACGGTACACGCAGAACAGTCAGATGGGGAGTTGGTAGATCCCACCATTTGGAGAGCTACAAGCATTAAGACAAACAGTATAGCCATGCCAAAAATCAGGTCCATCCTTCCCCCTTTCAAGGAAGGTGTGGGGGAAATACCAACGACACAAGGCAAACAGGCCACAAAAGGAGCAACAAAACGGGGTAGCTTATCTAAACGGAGTCCAGTTCGTGGTTCAGGCAGTCGCCTAGATCGTCAGAAGATGGGAACAGGTCAGCAGGTGACGCCAGAACCTTACGGAGTTTCAGCTTGAGTTCATCTAGCCACTGGACTTGCTACTGGACGGATGGAGGTGACACTTTCTTTATCCTAGATCCGTGGACCCACGCCTTTAACCCCCTCAACCTTTACTGCAGTGGGGGTGCTGAGCAGCACTTGTCGAGGCTCGGACCACTTCGGATCGACAGAGGAAGGCTACAGTTCTTTAACTCGGACCCACTCTCCAGGTTCAGCAAGCGAAGGGTTGTCTGAGACTGGTGGCAGGGCAGCTTGAGCCTGTTTAGAGATGGACAACAACACTTGAGACAGATTATACAAATATTTAGTCACATTCTTTCCCCCAACATTACAGTTCATTTGGGAGGTGGCAGCAAAAAGCCACCCGTATAACATCTCAAAAGGGGAAAGGGTACGTTTCCCTGAGGGCAAAGCCCTTATGCGAATGAGGGCAACAGGTACAATCTTTGGCCAAGGTAGGCTGGTTTCTTGACAGAGTTTAGCCACATGGTTTTTGAGGGTTCTATTCATGCATTCAACCCGAGCTGAGGCCTGAGGCCAGAAGGCCAAGTGGAGATGCCATGGGATGTCGAGGAACTTGCTGGCATCTTGGGTAATTTGAGAGGTGAAGTGCCAGCCATTATCAGATTCCAGGCCTTTGGGCACTCCAAACCAGGGTATTATAATTTCAATCAGACCCTGCACTACTTCCCGGGCCTTTTGGGTAGCTGTTGGGATGGCCTCTGGCCATCCTGTGAAAAGGTACACAAACACGAGCAAGTTGGACGTTGCTCCGTGCTTGGGCATTTCAGTAAAATCAACTTGCCAGGCTTCTCCTGGGTATTAGGCAGTACAAAAGTGGCCCGGGGGGACAGCTTTCCCCCCACTGGGATTGTTTCTTTGACAAACCTCACACTGCTGTACAACTGCTCTACAGGCCTGCCGGATGCCTGAGTTACAGTAGTGGATATTTAGCCATGTGCCCAAGGGACGGGATCCTGAATGGGAGGCTTGGTGGCTTCTTGTGACAACCTTCCAGAACAGTGAATGGAGAAGTTGTACTCAACCATTCACAACCCACCACCCATTTTCCCACGCCTCTCCCGGGAGCAATCTATCCCGTTGGTCGTATAAAGGGGGCATGTCTTGGGCAGGATCAGTGAGAACAAGGGGCAAAACGTTTCTCACCGGGTCTTGTTCTCCTAGCATGGCTGCTTGTCTCGCCCAATAATCGGCTGCGCAGTTTCCTCAGGCAACCTCACTGGCATCTGATTGGTGACCCTTGCAATGAATTATGGACAGTTCTTTGGGTTCTGTGACAGCAGTAACAAGCTCTTCCAGAAGGGGCTTCATTTTCAATGTCTTTCCATCTGCCCCTGAAAAACCCCGGGCTTTCCATAATGCAGTGTGGGTGTGAGCAGCGAGAAAAGCATAGCGGCTGTCTGTATAAATGTTAACACGGTGTCCTTTTGACAGCCGGCAGGCCTCAATGAGGGCCATTAATTCTTCAGCCTGGGCTGAGTAATGGGACAGAAGCCGCTGCGTATACAAGGGGCCGTCTTCTGTCACCACTGCCAGGCCCATGTACCTCCTCCCATCCTTCACAAACGATGAGCCATCTGTCCAGAGTTGGCCATCTGGGTGTTGTAGGGGCTCAGCTTTGAGGTCGGCTCGAATTCCCACAACCTCCTCCAGGACCCCAAGACAATCATGTGGCTCCCAGTCAGGGTCGGGGAGGAGTGGCAGTAAAGTGGCAGGGTTCAACCATTCGCAGCGATATAGTCATATGTTCTCTTGCTCCAGTATAAGGCTAACATATTGGGAAACTCGGGTTGAGGTGGCCCATGCTGGGAGCTTTTGCTCTAACAGGGTCTGCACTGAGCGAGGGGTGTAGATGTTCAAGGGGGCCCCTAAAATGATCTTTTGAGCTTCCTGGACCAAAACAGCAGTAGCAGCAACAACACGCAAACATGCAGGCCACCCCTTCACCACATTGTCCAGTCCTTTTGAGAGATAGGCAAGTGGTACTCTCTCAGGGCCTAATCTTTGAAGGAGAATGCCCAGGGCACACTCTTTTTCTTCGTTAAAAATAATTCAAACCTACGGCTTTGATCAGGAAGGGCCAAGCTGGAGGCTGTGGCTAGAAATTGTTTTAGAGTCTCCCAGGCCCATTAGTGTTTGCCAGTCCAGTCCCAGGCGATATCCTTTCTGGTCAGTTGGTACAAAGGCTTAGCGAGAAGAGAATACATGGGGATCCAGAGCCGAGCATAGCCCGTGATCCCCAGGAAAGTCCTTAACTGTTTCTGGTTCTTAGGCACTTGAAGGGAGGCTATAGCCTGTAGGCGGCTTGTGTGTAGGAGTCTTTTCCCTCCTCTGAGAACGTAACCCAGGTATTGAACTTCTTCTTTAACCCATTGCACTTTCCTTTTGGGTACCGTGTATCCTTTCTGGACAAGATGGTTCAGCAGCATTACAGAAATCTCAGTATGTTCCCAATCATGGCTGGCAATGAGGAGATCATCGATGTATTGGAGGAGGGTGGTCTGCCTGGGAGAGAAGTCATGCAGGTCCTGGGCAAGGGCAGTGGCAAAGGCTGTGGGACTGCTGCGGTAGCCTTAGGGGAGGCGAGTCCAGGTAAGTTGGCACTTGAAGTTGGTGTCTGGGTCTTCCCATTCAAAAGCAAAGTAGGGTTGGCTTTCCTTTGCCAAGGGGATGCAAAAGAAGGTGTCTTTAAGGTCAATTACAGTATACCACATCTGGTCGCTGGAGAGTGTGGTCAAGAGGATGTACGGTTTGGCCACAACAGGGTGTAGGGGCTGAATCTGGGCGTTTGTCTCTCGGAGATCGTGCACAAATCTCCAGGAGCCATCTGGCTTCGGAACTGGGAAAATCGGGGTCGACCAAGATGACTGGATGGGGCAAAGGACATCATTTTTAAGGAATAACTGAATCTGTGGCTTGATTCCCATCCGTGCCTCCCGCTTGACTGGGTATTGGCAGATGGAAATCAGCTTGGCATTGGGCAACAATTTCACAAGATGTGGGGTGGCGAAAAGTGCCAAACCAGGGGTCCCCTGATACCAAACCTTCGGGTTGATATTCAGGTGATCAGGGGGCCCTTTGCTTGGCGGACACCGTAGGAAACAGACATAGGCACGGTTTGGGGAAATGCTCAAGCTGACCCCCTTTAGAGAGCACTCGAGGGTGGCTCCCAGCTTCCCTAGCAAGTCTCTTCCCAAGAGATTCAAGGGGCACTGTGGCAGGACAAGGAAAAAGTGTTGGAGGGAGGGGCCCTTATGAGGCTGGACCTCAAGGGGGAAAGTTTGAGGAGTGGCCTCCTCCCTCCCCATGACCCCAACTATAGGTGTCACGTGGGACGAAAGACATGGGATTGAAGGGTCTGTGAGGACACTGCACGTTGCACCGGTATTAACTAGGAAGGTGTACAGTTTCTCCCCAATTTTTAACTCCACCAGAGGGTCAGGAGAAAAGGGAACCCCTCTGGAGCCCCCCTAATCAGTTTCAGGGTAAAACTCAGGCGCAGTCACAGACATGAATGACTGTGTCGGTTGATGGTGCCATTGCCTTTTTCCCTGATTTGGGCCAGAATTTGGTCTCCCTCGGAAGCTTCAGTTCTGGGGAAACTTCCCTTGCTCTCCAAGGGGGCATTCATTTTTCCAGTGGTCAAACTGTTTACACCGAGCACACTGGTTGCGTTGGATTTTGGGGTGTCTTGGCGGTTCAGTTTGGTGCCTGCCTTTTAATTGCAGCTGAAGGGCGATGGCCAGGAGGGATGCTTGTTTCCTTATTTTTCTGTCTTCCTTCTCTTCCTCCTCCTCCCTCTGGGCAAAAATGGTAAAGGCTGTTTGGATGAGGGTTTTGAAGTTCTGCATGGTTGGGGCTGGAAACTTCTGCAGTTTCCTCCTAATGTCGGGGGCACTTTGCCCAACGAAGGTCATTTTTAACATTACTTTGTTGGCAGGAGTATCAGGGTCTAAATCAGTAAACCTTCTGAACCCCTCCTTAAGGCGGTTCAGAAAGTCTGTGGGGGACTCTTTGGGTTCCTGAATAATTTGGTGGACCCAGTGAAAATTGACAGTCTTAGGGACACCGGTCTGGAGACCATGGATAAAGGCATCCTGGACATGGTGCAGGCACCTCATGCCATGGTTGGTATTCAGGTCGACTTCGTAAGTAGGAACAAGGACGACATTGGGGTCAGGCCATTCATCGGCCGGATCCCTGTCCTGCAGACCTTGGGTCTGCACAGCTTTGTAATGGGCATTGGCTGCCTTCAGGACTTGGCGACGGTCCTCCGCTCCAAGGAGGGCGGAGAGGAGGGTGAACATATCTGGGACGGTGGGCCGATGGGTGGTGACAATACAATGGACTAAGTCTATATACTTTTGGGATGCCTCCCGATAGGGCGGCAGGTCTTCCTTTCAATTGAACAGGTCACTGGTGGTAAAGGGCATATGGATGAAGGCTAGTCTGTTACCCATGGGGACCTGTCAGAGTGGCACCAAAAGAGATGGCTCTGGTTATAGGTCCCCCCCCCGTAGGACTGTCCCATCTGGGTGTGCGGGGGGACTAACGGGGGCTGGTTCAGGCTGGTCAGGGAGCATCGTAGGCACTGGCTCAGACCCCTGAGGGACCAGTGGTAATGGTGGTGGGGTTGATGGCACTGCTGGTGGAGGTGGGACGGTCAAATATGGGGGTGGAAACTCTTTCTCTTCTTCAGATTTGTATTTCCCATACTGCCGGGAAACCAGCGGACACACCTTCTGAAGGTTATCATTTTTCAGTCCGCAAAATTTTTGAATATCAGGTCTCTGGGCCAGGTGTAAAAAGAAACCTGCATAAAGTTCTTCCTCTGTTTTTTCCTGGGTGGCCAGGGAGTCTATTAGGTTGTTAATAATCTCGAGGTCAATAATAATAATAATAATAATAATAATAATAATAATAATAATAATAATAAGTTCACCTAAGCGTCATCGCTTCATTTGCATACAGGTACGTGACTCTCTTTGTTAAAAGTAAATGGTGTTTTTCCTGTGTAAGCGTGGCTCCTAAATGCAAGATGGTGCTAGCCTGAAATTGGTTTAATTTCCCCTTCACTTCCTTCCAACGTAATGTTATACTGTTTCTGGTAAATTACTTCACCAGGGTTCTTTAAAGTCACCTTTAAAGGATCCATGTGTACCCCTCCTCCATTCCCCCTTTGGGCCCATATAAGTGGGTCCACTTTTCCTTGAGCTTCCTTGTGCAAGGCCATAATATTTACAATTAATTCTCTTTCATTCCCCATAATAACAATCCCCTATTTACCAATTAAGTCCCTCCTGGCCAAATTGCAGCACCCTTCTACCAATACAAAGTCGCACAATACTCCAGGTCCTTTTGCTACAGCCTGGACCATAGCAGGTTTAAATATTGTTGCTTCTACTACATGTCTCCTACTACATGTCTCCTAATTCTCTGAGCCTTAATCTTCCCTTCCCCAATTTGCATTCCTGGAGGTATATAGTTCAGGGTAGATCTGGTGGCTCCAGAATCCACCAGGAATACCATTTCCTCCTCCAGGGGTCCAATTTTTAAGGTTTATCAGGGATTTTTAAAAAGCTGGACCAGAAAACAGATTAGTCCCCTGACACCCCTAATCCTCAAAATTCACCAAATTTGCTAGTTCTTCCCCCTCCTTCCTCTTAGGGCAGGGCTTTTCAACCGGTGGTACGCGTACCACCTGTGGTACTTTGCCATGTGGCAGGTGGTACGCGACTGCTAGCCAAGTGTAGCAGGGGAGGGGAATGAGCCTAAGCAGCCTGAGGGAGAGGCAGCTGCATGACTGTCTGGGCTTGGCAGAAGCCCCAGGAGTCGGCAGGGCTCCAGCTGATTGGCTCCAGCTGATTGGCGCTTCCGGAAGCAGCTTGGAGCTGGAGGTGAACTGAAGAAAAAGGGGGGGAGGAGAGGCTATAAAAGGAGATGGTTTGGGTGGGGGAAGGGAAAAAAAGACAACATGAAAGGTTTAATCCCTTTAAACAAATGAAATTAGTTTTACCCCCTTTAATTGAGTCTGTCTATGGCTTTTAGAAAGTTTTCTTTGAAGGTAAAGAGGCTTAATTTAAAGCTAAAGCTTTTCGCAGTTGCCAGAGCCTTTCAGTCTAGGATTGCAACATTGTGACACGCCTGAGGCAGCTTAAAGAGAAAAACACAACGGAGGCTTATTTTGTGAGCCTTTCTTGCTTTGCACTTGATTCCTTTGTCTTTAAGGGTACAGGGAAGGGATTGGGGGGTGCATTCTTACTACACTGTGGAAGAGCTCAGAAGGAAGAGAGGAAGAAGGGCCAACCAGCTAGCTCAGGAGTCTACAAACTTAGCAACTTTAAGACCTGTGGACTTCAACTCCCAGAATTCCTCAACCAGCCATGAGGGCTGAGGAATTCTGGGAGTTGAAGTCCACAAGTCTTAAAAGTGCCATGTTTGAAGACCCCTGAACTAGCTGGTAGTAGTGCATATTAATAAACATGGATAAATTCATCATACATTTGTCAGTGCAAAGGGAAAGTGATTCAGCAAAGGAACAGCCACCGAAGAAATTAAAACTGGTACTTTTTTACTTTTTTTCTACAGTTTGTAATATTTTATTAGATTATAGAATAAAATACAAAAATACAAAAGCAAATAGTAGGACACAGTGGGGAGGAAAAAGGGGGAAAAGTGAGGGGTAGAAGGGAAAAAGAACAGACTTCCTCTGTTGCAGTAGAAGGAAGCATTAACATTGAACCTCAACTTTTTACTTTTCCATAATATTATAAACTAGCCATTTCTATAACAACAAATGAATCTAATCAGTAAAACCCAAAATCCCCCCCCCCGTTTTTTTAGCCATCAAGTTTTTGACACCTTGCTAAGCACTGGTGGTACTCAAATATTGTCATGTCCTAAAAGTGGTACAATCTGTGAAAAGGTTGAAAAGCCCTGCTCTTAGGGCACTCATTTTTCCAGTGTTCTTCCTCCTTACAAAAGGTACATTTATTTATTTAATTAATTTATTTAGGGTCTGGGGAAATTTTCTTCTAGAGGTTTATAGCCCTGGTGGCAAATGGCTGTCCTCGCCCACGGCCTAGACCTCTCCCAAGACCCCTTATTGGTTTTCTGATTACTCTTCCCCATCCTCTTTACTGGCCTGTTTGCACCAATTGAGCCATCATTTTTATCTTACATTTATCTCTATCCTCTTCTCTCTTTGCATAAACTTTCTGAGCCTCTCTTAATAAATCTTCTATTGTTTTCATTTCCCATATGTCTAATTTCTGCAGTTTTACCCTAATATCTTCCCACACTTTCCATACAAATTGATATTTCAAAATCATTTGCTGTCCTGGATTACCAGGATCCAAATGTCCATACTTTTGAAGTTGACTTTTTAATCTCTCTAGCCATTCAGTTGTGCTTCCTCCTTTCCTTGTTCTAATGACAGTGCTTTCTGAATGTTAAGACTCTGGGGCACTGCATTTTGAATATCTTCTATTAAATATCCCCTATAATCAGCCATAGCATTCCTCTCTGCACTCCTATTACCATCCCACTTTGGATCTGCATCAGGGATCACAGCCTGTTCATTCTTTTGTGGAACCTTTTTCTTACCCTGTTCCCTAGCTGCTCATCCCATTCTCCTCTGGTGTAAACAACATAAAAAAATAGGTTGCATTTCTCCCCATGAATATTCCATCGGTCCTAAAAACATTTCTACCTGTTTTCCTACTTCAATAGGATCTTCTATTAGTTTGGGCAATTCTTTCCTAAATTCCCTGATTTCAAAAGCTCTTAACGGGGGCAATTTTTCCCCGCCTGGAGAGGGCTTTTCCCTCTCTTGTCACCCTCCAAACTATAGGAACCTAAAGAAATACATAGCTTTCTATGAGTTTCTATAGATTAACTATCAACTTAACTCTCTCACACAAAATAGCAGATCAGAGTTCTCACCTTTCATCCTGGCCAGGAATAAAACTTCACAAGGCTCCTTTCTCTCTCTCTCTCTCTCTCTCTCTCTCTCTCTCTCTCTCTCTCTTCCATCTGATCATTCCCATTCTTTTTAACACCTTCTATTGTCCTTCTAATTACTTAAGAAACTAGCCTTCTTCACTGAAGGGGATGGGGTTTGTCCCTTTCTTGCATTTACACCAGACATAAACAATTCCCAAATACTTCACCCCAGGCAAAACAATCATTATTATTTTCAGGGAGCTTTTTCACAAGCCAATGAGCTCCATTTCCCAAATTTCCTTTTGGAATAAGGCCTTGTTGTTTTGTATATTACTATTAGAGGGTCTGCCCCCCTTCCCCAGCTCTTAGAAATGGCTCCACACAAACACAGAGACCCTTAAACATCATTTCCAGACCTGTGGAGGTTTGTGTCCCTTTAAATTTCCACGTTTTCTTTCCTGGGCCAACTTGTGGCTTGTTCTCCAGGCCGTGGGGAAATGCAAGGAGTGTTTCTGATAGAAATGTAATGGGGGACTTTAACCACTGCCTATCCATTCCCCACTGCTCTAAGCCAAGCTGAGAAGCCCAATTTAATTTATTGGGTGGCCAAACATGTACTTAGGCCATACATATACTGTAATATATCATCCTTCCTCTGTCCAAATGTCTTGTTTAAAGCATTGACTTAAAATAGTTCAACATTCTCCCTAAGGGATTCCCATCTCCCTAAGGGAGTTAATTCCAGAATGTAAATACCTTCCTCTTTTTTCCTTACTGGCCAGGGAGGTGTCCCTCCTCTTCAAACTCTTATTGCCATGGATACCCCTCTAGTATCTAGATACCTCTCTGGTATCTTACCTGTCAGGCTGAGTTGAAGTCCTTCCTTGAGTCGGCCAACTTTCCCTTAGGTTTTCACTGGGTCCTGGCTTTCCATCCCCAGGTCTCTGATTCCTTCATTGTTATAGCAGGGGCAATCTGACCTGTAGGACTCAGAAAACAACTTACCCAGGTGCACACTCCCCTTTTCGCATATCCCCAGCTGCCAATGATGGAACAGATGCAAATCCCGGAGGAGCCCCCAAGGCTGTTATGTGCTCCTGGCTACTTTCCTTCGTAACCAGAGGCAAGCTCGCCTGACTAATAACCAGCCAAGACACAGTGAAGGCCTTTTGTTTTGTTTATTGCAGTAAGCAGGGAGAGAAGCTATCAAAGCTTGATTCTCTCCAAAGTTTCAACCCAAAGTATTCCCTTCTTTATACAACCCTGTCCCGGCCGCCACATCCCTCCTCTTTCCCCATTGGCTGAGGTACTATGAGGTTACACTCTTTCCGACTGCCTCCTACATATTTCCTGCTACATACTAAATCATACATCACATGTACATTAAAATTAGGAGATAATTTATGCAAGGTGTGTCAGTTAATATTAATCAATTAATTACACATGCTCAGTTGTCTGTTTCGAGTTCTGGGCCCCTTTTTTATGACTTCTTAGAAAAATAGGTTCTTTCCTGTTATGCTAGTTATCTCCTTTTACAGCTCCTTTTCCCATTCTGAAGACCCAGATAACAATTTTGCCTACGTGTTTATCTTACATCCTCCCTTTATGCTATCCTTTCCTGGTTCTGATGACCAGGAATTAGGGGACAGTATTAATTATGAATACATATAGATGGCTTCTCTCTCTTTGGTCACTTGTAATCCTGGATTCAGAGTCAGGAAAGGATAGCAAGGACAACACCCAATGTCCTAACCCACCCAAGAACATACGATATCTTTAAGTAACACTCAAATGAGAACATGTTTAGCTAATTCTGCTTTCTCCCTTCTTATCTACAGTATGCCAGACTTACTGGGTGCAATCTTTATCTTATGTGTGTCAGCTTTGCTGGATGGGTTGCTTATGTAATTATACAGAATAAATACGAGGATTTCTTGTCATTCAGGGCTCCCCTCATTTAGAGGAGTCCGTCTCTATTCAGCTGAATAAACACGTAAAACTTAAAAGGCACTTTCTGGTTTCCTGTATTTCTTTAACCAGCAAAACCTCAGAACCTGCATATCAGTTCCCATCTATTATGTACTGGGATCTTTGAGGCATTGAGTAGGCGAAGGTGAAAATAACAACACGTTTATTGGTTAACACAGAAGCGGCTCTAACAGCCGCTTAACTTCTATTTATACGGACCGCCGATAGGTGGCGGCCAATGGAATTAAAGCAGTTATTCCCACCCAAAACACAAACTTACAATTCTGCAGACAGGCAGTCTGGAGTGTAAACGGACACAGCAGTTACTTATTTATAACTGATTCCAAGTAATTTACATCAATACATAACACCCCTTCCCCCTAGATAGTTCACAATTTCAAGTATTGAACGTAGTCCTGCAAATACTTTGGTGTCTTCCGCGACTGTTCTGAACATCTCGGAACTGCCGGAGGTTCCCAGTCTATCGGCTCCCTTTCCTGGCTGGGTGGACCGGGACTCTGGGACCCGTTCGCTACGGGTGGACCCGTGTTTTTGGCTGGACTGGCCAAGTAGACCTGCACCAATGTCCATTGGTGGAACAGTTTCTGCTGAGCTGGAAGTTGGGGCCGTCTGCCGGTTTCGCTCAGTGGGTGCAGTCTCTGCGCTCAGGGGTGACTCGCTTCCCGCTATTACACCACCCATGCCACTGGGAGTCTCTCCAGCACTTTGAGACTCCGATGCAAGGCCGCTGTCATGCTGTTCCTGGTTTTGACTCTCAACCATGTTGTGAGCCAGCGACTGGTTCGCTAGCCTCCGGCACAATTGGTCGATGTGCTGGCGTAGCACTCGACCATCTTCCAGGACTTCGTAAGAGAGTGGTCCTGACACCTTACAAACCACAGCTACCACCCACAGTGCCCCTTGACCGTAATTTCGTGCCCAAACCCGGTCGCCTACTTGCAAGTTCCGAGGGGGCTTTGGCTGTGCTGTGTCTGAGGCAACTCGGTCTGGATGCAGACGGTCCAACTTGGTGGTTAAACGCCATCCCCATCTGAGTTCTGCTGGGCTTCTGCCTGTAGAAGTGCAGGGTGTCGTGCGTTGGCAAAGTAAAAAGTCTGCCAGCCGATGCTGCCAATCGCTGGTCATGATTCTCTTTAACGACTCTTTGGTCGTTCGAACCATGCGTTCCACTTGGCCATTCGAAGCCGGATGAAAGGGGGCTGAAGTGGCATGCCTGATCATGTTAGCCCTCAAAAAGGACTGAAATTCCGCAGTGGTAAATTGAGCCCCGTTGTCAGAAACGATTACGTCGGGTAACCCGTGTGTGGCAAAGATTCTGCGCAGTTCCTGGATGGTCCTGGCAGTAGTCATAGTAGGGACAGGTGCGACCTATAGCCACTTAGACTGTCCACGACAATGAGGAACAGTTGTCCCTGGAATGGTCCTGCAAAGTCTATGTGGATTCTGGACCATGGGGTTTGCGTGGTTTCCCAGTGATGTACTGGAGCTTGAGGCATTTCGGGTCTGGATTGCTGGCAAACGTGGCAACTTTGTACTTGGACCTCAATATCCTTATCCAACCCTGGCCACCACAGGTAGCTTCTCGCGAGTGCCTTCATCCTGACTATCCCAGGATGTCCCTCATGCAGAGATTCTAAGACCCTAGTCCTCAAGGAGTTTAGAACTATGACCCGACTTCCCCAAAGAATGCAGCCTTTGTGAGCTGACAGCTCATCCTTCCTTCTACTGAAGCTGTGAAAGTCTGCCCCAAGACTAGCTTCTGGCCACCCCCTGAGCACCCAGTTCAAAACGCGACTGAGCATTTTGTCAGAGGCTGTCTCAGCAGCCACATCCCCAGCGTGAAGGGGAGACTCTGGCAAGTCCTGGATTGCCAGGATGCGTGCAGCAGGTGCGGGGTCTGGCTCTGAGTTTGGCAGGGGCAGTCTGCTGAGCGCGTCATCGTGGCCCATTTCACTGCCTGGTTTGTGAATTAGATTGTGTTGTGATTCCGTGCCAGCCTGTGATCCTGACAGCTGAGTCTGGGGAATCTGAGGAGGAGAAGGAGGGGCCTGGGGAGCCACCGGAGTCGGGGCAAGGCTCTGATGAGCTCCAAGATTTACATTCCAGTGAGGAGCCTGGCCCTTCCACTTGTGCTCAGGATGAGATGCAGCTGGGTGGGGAGGCTGGGTCGGACTCGGAGGATGCAGAGCTGGCGGAAATGAGAGACGCCCGCAAAGGTGGGTGTAGGTCCTGGAATTGGGGAGGGGGGGAGGGTTTGCCTAACAGAGGGCAATTCCATCAAGACTGTGTATGGGAGGGGTAGATATGGCGGGAGCAGAGGGCCATATCACACTAGGGGAGGGAGCACCCGCTGTTTACGAGCTGTGGCGCGCTCCGCCCCCCATGGCTCTTCTTGCAACCTAGGGGGTTTGGGATCTCAGGGCCTGGGCTTCCGGCTGATGCTGTGTAATGCCAGGTCCATGGTTAATAAAGCCCCCCTCATTTATGATTTGGTATCGGAGGGGGAGGCGGACCTGGCGGGTATTACGGAGACCTGGCTGGGCCAAGAGGGGGGGTGCCCCTCGTTGAAATGTGCCCGCCAGGTTACCGTGCATTTCACCAGCCGAGAGCCCAGGGTTGGGGTGGGGGGGGTGGCGGTTATTATTAAGGAAGGCCTGGACCCAAGAGAGACCACTGTGCCGCAGACTGCCGGTTGTGAATCCCTAGGTGTGAAGTGGGGTCATGGGAGGCAGCAGGGCGTGCTGATTGTATACCTGGCTCCCCGCTATGTATCAGCAGCCCTACCCGAGCTTCTCAGTGTGATAGCCGAGATGGCGATTGAGANCTCGGGAGTTCATGGCCTCCATGACGGCCATGGACCTGACCCAATTAGTTGATGTCCCTACCCACACCGGAGGACACACACTGGACTTAGTTTTTGCCTCCGGCCAGTGGTTGAGTGATCGTGGTTTAGGGGAAATAGTTGTTGAGCCCCTGTCATGGTCAGATCACTCTCTCCTTCGGCTGGCCTTTCCTACCGCTACGCCCCACTGCGGGGAGGCGGAACCAGAAGTGACAAAATGGTTCTGCCCCAGGCGCCTGATGGACCCTGAGAGGTTCCAGACGGAGCTTGGGCCAATACCCGAGACCTTGACCCGCGGCTCGACTGAGGACCTGGTGGCCGCCTGGAATGGTGCGGCCGTGGGGGCCCTGGACCGGGTCGTGCCTTTGCGGCCTCTCACCCGATGCCGGACTACCTCGGCTCCTTGGTTCTCCGAGGAGCTGAGGGTGATGAAGCGTCGGAAGAGATGCCTAGAGGGTAATTGGAGGCCCACCCGCTCCGAATCTGATCGGACACTGGTAAAGTCCCATTTAAGGACTTACCTAGTGGCGATAAGAGCGGCGAAACAAAACTATTTCTCCGCTCTTATCGCGTCTGCAGGTAACCGATCTGCCGCCCTGTTTAGGGTGTCCCGCTCCCTCCTTCATCAGAGGGTCCGGGACGCCCCTTTGCAGGGTTGGGCGGAGGAATTTGGGTGTTACCTGCATGACAAAATCGATCAGATCCGGGCCGGGTTAGCCTCCGATTAGACTAGTTCAGACGGGCCAATGGAGGCAGGTCTTGAGTCCACTTTTTGGGAAGAGTTTGATCCTGTGACTCCCGAGGACATGGACAGGATGCTGGGACGGCTGAACACCACCGCATGTCTACTGGACCCGTGTCCCTCCTGGCTGGTACTGGCCTCCCGGGAGGTTACATGAGGCTGGCTCCAGGGAATCGTCAACGCTTCTTTGAGTGAGGGGTTCTTGCCGGCCGCCTTGAAAGAGGCGGTGGTGAGGCCCCTCCTCAAGAAGCCCTCCCTGGACCCGGCTGTTTTGGCCAACTACCGTCCTGTGTCCAACCTTCGCTTTCTTGCGAAGGTTGTTGAGAGTGTGGTGGCACGACAGCTCCCTCAGCACCTGGAAGAAACTGTCTATCTAGACTCGCGCCAGTCCGGCTTCCAGCCTGGGCACAGCACGGAAACGGCATTGGTCGCGTTGGTTGATGATCTCTGGAGGGCTTGGGATAGAGGCTGTTCCTCTATCCTGGTCCTGCTAGACCTCTCAGCGGCTTTTGATACCATCGACCATGGTATCTTGTTGCACCGGTTAGAGGGGTTGGGGTTGGGGGGCACTGTTTTATGGTGGTTCTCCTCCTACCTCTCGGACCGGTCGCAATTTGTGTTGGCAGGGGGGCAGAGGTCGACCTCGAGGCGCCTCACTTGTGGGGTACCACAGGGGTCGGTCCTCTCGCCTCTCCTGTTCAACATTTATATGAAGCCACTGGGTGAGATCATCCGTGGTTTCGGGGTGGAGTTTCATCAGTACGCAGATGACACCCAGCTGTACATCTCCACCCCGGACCACCCCAACGATGCCGCGGAAGTGATGTCCCGGTGCCTGGAGGCCGTGCGAGTCTGGATGGGGAGGAACAGGCTTCGACTCAACCCGTCCAAGACCGAGTGGCTGTGGTTTCCGGCGTCATGACATAGCCAGTTGGCTCCATCTCTGGCTATCGGGGGCGAGTCATTAGCTCCCGCGGAGAGGGCCCGCAACCTGGGCGTCCTCCTGGATGCTCGGCTGTCTTTAGACAATCATGTGATGGCCGTGGCCAGGGGGGCTTTTCATCAGGCTCACCTGATACGCCAGTTGCACCCCTTTCTGAATCGTGACGCCCTACGCACGGTCACTCAAGCCCTCGTTTCCCGCCTGGACTATTGCAACGCTCTCTACATGGGGCTCCCCTTGAGGTGCACCTGGAGGCTCCAGCTAGTTCAGAATGCGGCCGGGCAGGGGATTTTGGGGGCCTCTAGATACTCCCATGTAACACCTCTCCTGCGCGAGCTGCACTGGCTGCCTGTGGCCTTCCGGGTGCGCTTCAAGGTGTTAGTAACAACTTTTAAAGCGCTCCATGGCAATGGACCTAGGTATTTGCAAGACCGCCTCCTACCAAATACCTCCCTTCGACCAGTCCGCTCCCACAAAGAGGGCCTCCTTAGGGTGCCGTCGGCCAGTCAATGCCGGCTGGCGACCCCCAGGGGGAGAGCCTTCTCTGTGGCAGCTCCTGCCCTCTGGAATGACCTACCCCCCGACCTACGTACAACTACGGACCTGCGTCTCTCTCGCCGAGCTTTGAAAACCCATCTATTCTATGCGGCCAGCCTGGCGTAGTTTTGATTGTGTTTTCGTAGGGGTTTTTATATGGGGTATTTTAGAGCAGGCTTTTTATTTAATATTTATTGTGATTTTTATTATTGCCTGAGTCCCGTAAGGGAGATAGGGCGGTATATAAATTTAAATAATTTATTTGGCTGTTTCGCTGGAACCCAGGTTCGGCGGCTCTTCTGCTCCCAGAATGTGGCCATTCCAGAGTACCAGCTAAAAGAACTGAACTTGACAGCAGATAGGGCTTCATAGGCATATAGGGTTGCGTTGGAGGTCACTGTGTGCCCGTGATGTATTCAGCGGCTGACCTCCATGCCCTGCAAGAGTCCCCTCTCTCGGAGGTCTGGCCCACAGCATTAACGAGGGCCCAACTCGATGAGGGATTTTTTAATCACGAGAGGTGGTCAAAACGCAACCTAAGGGGATTTTTAATCAAATTTTTAGTCCGGGTTTTAGGGGGTTCCAGGGAGAGGGGTGGGCAAACTGAAATTAATTCTCCCAGGCCGGCTGAAGGCCTCGGCGAGGTGGGCGTAGGTCCTGGAATTGGGGAGGGGGGGAGGGTCTGCCTAATAGA
>NW_015386906.1:626792-685434 GCF_001527695.2 Protobothrops mucrosquamatus | reverse complement strand
AAAATAAATAAATATTGTTCTAAGTTCCGTAACTTGTCCAAACTGATTTGTCATCAGCATACTTAACACATTGTCATTGGTAGCATAATGTGCTTGTGTTCCTATGAATAGCAATATATGTAACATTTCATATAACCAGTACTGTACTTTACCCATATTGATTCCTGATATTCATAATCTAAAGCAATATATTTCAACCTCAGCAGCTGTAAGATGTGTGTATTTCAATACCCAATGTTTTTAGCCAGCATGCTGGCTGGGGAATTCTAGGAGTTGAAGTCCAGATATCTTCAAGTTGCCAGGATTGAGAAACACTGATATATAATGAACTTAGCAATTTAGTCACCAAAAAGTGGATATTAGAACATATAATGTTAAGAGATTTACCTGCACTTGACTGGAACTTAAATTACACTTTTCTTACAGTCTACTCAGACTGTGTTTTGGCAGCTTTGCTAGACCTGAAAACAGAAGCCTAGTCCAAGTACATATTTTTAGACATTAGTAAATTAGTATTCACTAAAGTTTCTGGGAGTCTTGAGTTTCTAATCTTGATGAGATATCATAGAGTCCCTCATTTGAAGATTATGGTATTTAATGGTAAAGCCATCATTTCCCTTATCACTCTTTTACACCTTGATTTATCTCAAAGCTACCTTATTATTCACTATGGCTTTTAAAATCCATTGTACTGATATAAGTGCAATCAATCAGTAATTAAAAGAAGGCACACTGAGTTTTTAGCCATGCTGAGTCTATGCAATATCTCAGCTAAATATCACACTGTATGAGCCAGACAACAAATGTTTATATAGCAAAATAAAGTAGGAATACAGTGAGATTTTCCAGCCTAATGCAAACAACTATGGAAATTCAGATTATTCTGGAGAAATGCTGTACCTGGATCGATATCTTTAACAAGCCTGTAAAAGTGTGTTTGGTTTCTGAAGCTCCTGGAAGATGGTGATTTCATTATGAAGGCTTCATAAATAATTCATAATTCCTTAGTTAAAATAAGTTTGAATCTGAAGAGTTGGCATCATAAAATTGGTAGAAACCTGTGTGGCAGCAAAATGCCAATGCTAATAATTGTTCTAGAATCAACAGTGCTGTCATGGATCTTTTGTAAAGGACATGCAGTACTTAATAGATTCCATCTATTTGGCTAGAATGAAAAGGTTCTCTGATCTCTAAAGTTAAAGCATATGAACTCTTCCCCACTAGATATTCATCTTTAAGTCATCACCTAGCATCATTTAGGTAATAGAAAGCCTGATGTCAGTATTATTATATCAGTACAATGATGCCTGAATGATTCAAGGAGGCATTATAAATAATTAATGAGGAAATCATAGATAGTGTCTTCCCTATGCCTCATTAGATGCTCTTAACTAGGTGTCGTCTTTGCTAGACAGGCCACTAATCCTAGTAGGGAAGTTAGCTTTAGTTTCATTCTAGGGAAATCTGCGACCAACATCCAGTGAGATGTGAGGCATTGGGCATGGTGGGTGAGAGGGAATGAATACCGCCATATGATAGTCAGCAAACTATAGTGTTATTTTGACAGTGAATAAACCATAACATTGAAAAGAGCTTCAACTTCACTCCTGGGGAGTAAAACATCTTCAGTTAAAGGATCTAGTCCTATTTAATAATCATTGGTCTGGATTATAAGGAGGTTTTCTGAGCTGAAATTGTAACTACTGTATATAGAATATGACTATTACAGTTATACACTGACAAGGCAAGAAAGGTACACAGCAAGATGGCTGACTTCACAGGATATTAGAGACATCACATCCCTCTTTTTTGCAAACAGGAACCATACATTCTATTTTTAAAAATCAACTGATGATGGTCACAAGCATGACAGAGGATACAATGCCATCATTCGGATGCATGGACAGCCTGTTTTGGTGTATGTTTTGGGAGCAGAGAAGTTAAAATGTGTCTTTCTGTTCCCTTAAAATATGGAAAAAAATATATACTGCCATGAATGGATGATTTTACTACCAAATTGCAGTGACAAAATCCGGGCCTGCTATAAGGAGTTACAGAAATTAGGATATGGGGTGTAGCTCATTGGTTCTGCCCTTCCCCCTGAATACTTTCCTCCCTCATATACAGATATAGGGGATATTGATTGATTAATCAGTTAAAGCTCATGTGTTCAATCAGTTCAGGTAGGAATTTGCCACATTATGCCAGAAGACAGATTTTTTTTCAGCTTAATGATGTCTAGCCTAATGAGCTGCAACTTCAAAGGTTTCAGAAAGAATATTTTCTTAACCAGAAATGTTGAGGGGTTCAGTATGGGTCTCTTCTAAAATCTATTGCACAGTGGCAAACATCTAAAATGATGTAACATTTGAAAAAAAGGCATACTATTAAAGCGAGTCTGACAGCTTAATGCAATTGCTACATAAAAGAGCTGTAACATTGAACAAACTCCACCCTTTTGTAAAGCTTTTTATTAAACATATTTTCTAAGACATTTTAAGCTAAAAAAAAATGTGTGCAACTGTAACTGTGTGTGTGTATATAGTGAAACCAATGATAGCTTTGGCCATTTCAGGAGCAGATTAAATTCATATTGTTACAGCAAGATGCCGTTCCAACAGAGTCTAATCACAGCAGGGTGCTGATTTGCAGCTCTAATTTCATTTTGATAAGCAATTAGTTCTGCAGAGAGAGAAAGGGACACAGTGTCAGTCCTTAGGGCAGGAAGAGGTCATACTGGCAGGATACCAAGTATTAAATAACTCTATTCTACTCCATAGGGTATTTTGAATATTCCAACTTAAATGCCTCGAAATTGGAACAAAACAAGCCATTTTTGAATTATGCTGCATATTTTTTATCCCTTGCCCCCAGCCTCTGGAGTGAAATGGTTAGAAATTCATTGCACACTTTCTTGACTACGTTAGCAAAATTTGCCAACAAGTGTAGCACTCTGCTTCCCTAAAGGTAAAATCAGCCCATCAGTTTCTCCCTGAGTTACTGCTTGGCCATCTACTGGAAATCTGTTTGGTGGTTAATTTGTTGTCATTGTGCTCCAACAAAAAGCATTTTTTTTATTGGCAGGTACAGGCAAAGTTTGTGAAAACTAAAAATGTGCACAAAAAGACTCCATAAAAAAGAAAGATGGCATTGCTGAGATGGCTGTTCTCTGTGATTGTCAGTAATAGACTTCAGTTTGCCATGAAATTAAATTTATAGCATACCTGCTAGACATGAAGGAGCTGATTTATCCTCTGTATAATTCCATTGAACTCACTGGACTTATACCAGAATTTGGAACAGAGACTCCAGCTAAGCTTTACTATTCCTTGATTTGACATTAAAGGCACCAATTTCATGGGAGGCGTATCAAGGAAACAAAAAGGATATGTGGATGATTTACAGAATGCCTTTTTATGAAAAACACATACACACAATCTCAATACAATATTTTCACTTTGAACTGAAAGACACATAACATCAAATACACAGTCTCTATGGGTATGATACGGTTCATTAATCTGAAAGGAACTCTAATTTTTTAAAGTAATATGTTTTTGAAGAAACTTTGAGAAAACACAGTTTGGCAGTCTTATTAGTGCATTGGGCTAATTTATTTTAAACTCAAGTGGTAACCACGATATTAGAAATAGATATATTATATTACAGTCCAATTCTAAATCACTAAATATAAACAAATAAAAAAGTATGAGACCGATAAAACAGGTAGGGTTCTAGAATGGGTCTGAAGGGGAATTTTGGTTGAAGGAGCTTCATGCTTGTGTCATAGCTGAAAACCAACAATGTAACATTCCAGCAAAATATGCCTAGAATTACCTTTGGGACCATCCTGATTAGTGTGGGAAGATTAGAGCACGTGGTTGACAAAAATGGGACAACAGACGTACCTCTACGTTTACTAAATGCTTGTTGTCCTCAGTATTTACATATGTATGAATGTGTGAGTCAGTTTTGATTCCTGGTCAAGGTCTGGACAAATGTTGAACCCTAGAGTTCTGTGATGGAAGACAAAGATTTATAATACAAAGTAAAAATCATTGCTTCTTATTAGATCATATTTGTCCTAATTCTTTTTTGGAAAGTACAATAGTTAAGTTAGGACCAACTTGTTGATTTTTTAAATTTTATTTTATATTTTTGGCAAGGATATGCCTATTGAGTTAATAATATATTTTTCCTGCAAAATAAAATTGTGAAAGTATTTCTAAAAGAACAAAGAACGTCCCCTACCCCCTTCAGTTTTATTGGAATTCTGGTTCTTGTTATTTTGTTTCTTGGTCTTTGTGCTTTCTCATTATGCTTTCTCATCACTGAAGTTGTTTTGTTTTCTTGCTCTTTGTTTTTTCATAGTGTAATCACTATCTACATTTTTCCCTTTGCTGTATTTTTTTTTCAATTTTCAATATTAAATATAAACAAGCTAAGCAATACATAAACAATGGATTTATGCATATGTTCAGATATAGATCCTCCTTTGATTGAAAGCTTGCTGTTTAATTGGCAAAACAACAATACATAAAAGTCATAGATATACAATAAATCATTGCTCCCTTTATCAATTTCTCCTATGTCATGTAATTCCCAAACTGATGTCTATTGAAAATATAACATTCTGGACCTATTACCTCAACTTGTTTAACCTAGTCGAGTCACTTAAATATCAAATCTCCTCAAGAGTGGTTCTACCAGCATATACTCACACTATGTGAAAAGTTGGGAATATTTTTCCAGGATGTACTGTATATGGTATCCCATGAGTCCTATCCCTTTGGTCAAGGAGACAGCAGTAATCATGAGTTGATGACTGGAGTCAATCATTGTTTAGAATGTTCCGTGCTGCTAGACCTATAGAGCGAATTCTATCACAGAGAAGCTTTTTTTAAAATTACACTTTCCAGCATTTTTTCCACGAAAACTAAGCAGTCAAAATAGAGCAATTAATTGGGTTTGTATGTTTCCGCAATACAGATTTGTTCAGGACTGAATCAAGCCACCTAGAAATTTCATGAATGGGATAACTGATTTCCTTCCCCATGTTCCCACAATATACTACTTTCACAATGATCTAGATGACCATGTTGTACAAACAGCACTGTTGTTTTTCAGTTATGGATGTCAGCAACCTAGAAAGACGATTTCACAGTAACCTATATTTCCATTTCAAAGAAAAGAACAAAATGGATGCTATTTTACCTCCCCCCCCCCCCATATTGCGATGATTTGAATTGTACATTTAGAGAGACACAGATTGGGGAAGGCATGCTGATGAGAGTGTATATTTGAATGTACACTACTGAAAGCCGTTAAATGAACTCAGGGCATTGGGGAGCAATGCCATATGAACAGACTGCACACTGATGTCACCACATTAGATTTATGTCTACAATGCCTGTTCCAGCAACTTGTGCAGAGAGAGAGAGAGAGAGAGAGAGAGAGAGAGAGAGAGAGAAGCTGCTGATGGAGTCTGTTGTTTTTTTTTTCAATTCCATTAACATGCCATGAAAAGAAGTTTCATTAGAACTGTGATCAAATGCATTTGACTACATTACAAACATTATAGTAAATGAAAAGTAATATATTTAAAGAAAATTTAGAGCTTCTAGAAGAGGAACAAAAACAGTTCTAGTATTGTATAATATATTGTGCACAGTCCAATTGAGGAAAGCAGCTTTTTTTTTTAAGGGAAAAAATCCTTGTCCCCAGTAATAGATTTTCCGCCTTGTACTCAGTTCTCTGTGTGAATAGCAAGAATGGCAGACATTTTCTCCCAGCTCAACATCAAAACCCCTTTCATCTGCTGTCTAAATGCAAACAAAGCAAACCTTCCACCAGGCCTTTCTTTCCAGATAAATTAAAACTCTCATGTCCTGGGGCCTAAATCAAGCCTACAGGCCTTCCCTAGATAAATCCTTTCTCAACCTGAAATCTTCTTGCTACACGTGCTCCTTGTAAGATAATTTTGCAGGAGTTAATCAATAATGCAACAGTAAATTGCATTTAAATAAACATTAGCAGTCCTCTTAATGAATAAAATCTCATCTGCAATTTGTCAAAGTCAGAAATGCTGGACTCTTTTGATATTCATTAGAATCCTGAAAATTAGAGCTCTGACAGGCTTTATGTCCCCTCTATTTATGAATTCTCTGCACCACAAAGCACATGAATGTCCTTTATTTTCACAACATTTATTGAATAAAAATAGTGATACGCATGTAGTTGGAAATAGATATAAATATATATGTATCACAGATTACAATTTCATGTACTTTGTACATTCTTGAACAATGGGCAATATTTAATTAAAATTCCCTCACTTAGAAATAATTCTAATTAGTTTGTTGCAGAGTCTGAAATTAGATCTTCCCTTTATCAATATGGGATTTCATAAGCCTATTAAACCAAAATTGTGAAATTATGTTATCTTATATGTACATGCAGCACATTTATTTTAAAATATTAAATCACATTAAAACGACTATTCTTCCTTTTTATTATAGTTTCCAATATTTCCAATGCCCTTATATATATAGTTTGATTTTAAAAATGGCAAAGACATCCCCACTTGTATAACATTATAAAAATGGATCAGGCAAACCGTAAAACACATGTACAAGTGTAATAGTGAAGCAGGTATACCAAACTTAAACTAAAATTCCAATCTGGTCTCTAGTGAGAGAAGCTGAATTATTTCTTAAACTCCTGAGATCTTACTAAGCAAGAACACTGATATTTTAAAGCATGGTTTTGCATGGAAAAAATGGCTTTGTTTGATAAGAAACTGTATAATTTCTTTCTAAATGTATCTAACTGTAGTTTAAAATCTTGCTGCCTCTTATCAAGACTAATGAACCTAAATGTTTTTGTACTGAAATAAATATTAAAATGCATTGCAAGATAATTTCAAGGGAGCAGTTAGAAGCCTCTTCTCCTAACCTAAATTGAGCAAAGGTTGGTTGGCCCAATTAAGATAACATAGCAATATTGTGATAGACAAATGGCAATAAATAAATAGAAAATATCCATCTTCAGTTTCTATATCAGATAGGCTATGAAATATTCATTTTGCAAAATAGGTGCTTTTTCAGTGTAATTTTATTTGGATGGGACTTTGAGAAATAATGCCTTCTTTATTAATTTTTGACATTACAGCTAGTTAGGGTAAGAACGTATCGTCATTTACCTGCCCATTTCAGCACCAAATTGATGCCATATTTGATATCAGCCTCTACTAAGAAATAGAAATGTCGTATTCAACACGGCTGGAAGCTGTAAGGTGAAAGATGTAAAATAACCAACCCCATTGTTATTGCTTCTGCATAGTTCTAAATGCTATTTCCAAACACTGCAACCTATGTCAAATTACAGATAATAACAAATACTATTACATTATTTCTTTTGGTTATTCTTGACATTAAAATCTGTGCTATTGAAATATTTTAAAAACAGAGGCAATTTAAATATGGACTGTGCCCTCCCACATCACTGCAGCTTTGCACATAGTCATTATGAGGACGTTGCTATGTTATACTTTGAGATGCAGCACAAAGCATGGAAAGCTCTAAAGGTCAAAACACACCACCAAGTGAGTATAATGAAGAATAGGATTTGTTGCTATACCAGGGCTTCACATTCTACCCAAATTTGGCTTATCATTGTTCAGCCAACCTTTTATAGTAGCAGAACAGATTGCCAAATGATTCTGTCTAAAAGAGAACAAGAGGAAAACAAATTAGAAAATACCCTAAAGATTAGTTTGCAACTCAGGTTTCTTCACTGGCTTGAGGATTGAGCTGGGTTTGGTATTGTACAGTTTTACATTGACAGCAAAGCATTAGGTCAGCCATTTTCAGGTGTGGAACATTCCAGCAACTAAAATAAGCCCAAATTACGCTCTTGTTATTCCAATGTACTCAAAATCATCACAACCCTTCTCTGTTTTTCTGTCAACAACATGTTTAATTAGAAAAAAAAGAAACTCCCATTTTTTTAACACTACAAGTAAAATCAAAAGATAAAGTAATAATTCTACTGTTCTTTGCAATTTCTAGAGTGATATAATTAAGTCAATCAAATGTTTGGGTAAGATCTTTTGTCTTGATAAAACATAAGTAGCTAGATTGATTTATTTTATTTCATTTGCTTTTTTATTAAAACTCTAAAACATACATTGGAAACTAGATGGAAATATAATGTCAACTAGAGGGTGGAGTCATGGAGGATTAATTGGTTGAGATCCCAAGGAAGAAGATTATGTCATTAATATAGAATTGCAAATTATTTTCATAACTGCAACAGTCACTTACACCAAAGGCAGACAATTTTGGAGTGGCTGGAGACTGAAATTTCTGGAAAGCTGAAAACCACAGCAAGTAGTCTATGGAAATTCTCAGTCATCCAGGGTCATGGTTGTCCCAAAGGTCCTTTTTCAAAAAGCAACTGGACTTTCTTTGTTTTTCCTTGAAGAAGGTTTGCTTCTCATCCAAGAAGCTTCTTCAGTTCTTCAATTCTTTTGAAAAGCACCTTTGGGACCATAGCAAGTAGGCAACACATATGGATATTGGTAAGTTTTTATATTTTCTTTGATTTGTAATCTGTTTTGGTTTTGGTTTTGGTTTACTCAAAATTGCCAGATCTAAATCATGCACTCAGAATATATTGCTCATAGTTCTATAAGATACAGATGGTTGAATTTGCATATGTTTATTTCATGATTGTTACTAGTTTGCAATGATATTTAAATAAAATAATTCAAATCAATGGACTAGTTTATGAAATATGTTTAACCCAGTTAGACACTAATCCAATCACCGCTGAATTTGGCAGTATACAATGAGCTCCTGTTTTAGGGAATACAGGGTCCCTGTCCCAATTTATCCTGTTTGATATTCCAGGAGATTACCAGCTAGGCTTTGTTGCATGAAGAATTCTTCCCTCGTTGGTTAATTGGGGAACAGTGAGTGTGTCTTGAGTACTAGGACATCTAACTAGCATATGAATTCACACAACCAGGAGAAGGTGGTTCTGACTTACTATTGTTCCACCACTACTTTGACATCGCCTTTGTCCTGTCCCAGTCCAAACATGTTTAGAGAACATGCTGTCTTCATCTTTAATTGATTGAAGCAAGTTTAATGATTCGTGCTAATTTATTTGTTGATGGTATTGAATAGAAATAATAAATAAGAGCGTGGCATATCTTTCAAAGGGAAGCACTCAATTGAAGCTGCTTAGCCCATGCTACTTCGTGTCATTCCTGGCAGCACTTACCATCTCCTCATGAAGAATATGGGGCTCATCCTCCCCTGAACCACTTGCCAAAGACTGCAGGGAGTGCTCTACTGTCCCTATTCAGGCTGCTTGACAAAGTGAGAGCTGCAGAGGATGTACTATTTGTCATCTCTGGCATGGCTGCCCCCAAGCTTTGGCAAGCTGTTCAAAAGAAGTTCTCTCCTGCCAACATGCCTTTGCACAATTCTGTCCAGGCACAGTGCTTGAGCAGAAGCGTCTTCTGGTTGTAGCAAGCGACAAGGAGAGAGACACAAACTTCTCACAAATGAAAAGTGATTTATCCAAACAAATAATCCTGCAGAGGGGGGTGGGGCAAGATCAGATTAAGAAACAGACATACAAATTGTCCTGGAACTGTTCTTTATTGGTATAGGTTACAATAAAAGAACCTTGAAAGCATATTGTGTTTTCACTCCTTACCTCAATGAATTAGGGTGAAGCGATCTGAATGTTTTTTTCTAACACTTTTTCTGTTTCCTGGTCTTAAAGCATGTTTTGCAACTGTTTCTGCCTAGTTTTTTCAGGCTTATATCTGTGGCTCTCTATGGTATTCCATAACATGGAGGTATCACCAGAGAAGGAATCCTTATGGATCTATGCCATCTTGTAGGGACTCTCAGCATCCCCTCTTTGCATGCATTAATCTGGAGAAGACAGTATTTTTGAAAATTTGGACCCAAAGCAGATAAGGCTTTATTAGTCATAAACCACTTAGAGCTGAATTTAAAACCTTATCTACAACCAATGTGAATTCCAGAAGAAAGGCACAGTACTTAGATAGCCATTCTTACTTGTTTGTAACAAGCACCATGTAGTTGTGTTGCAGTAATTAGATGAGTGGTAATAAGAACATGAAACACTGTTGCCAAGGCATCCTTATATGATCAGAACAATAAAATAATGCACCAATCAGCAGAATCTAAGAGCTCAAGAGGAGCAACTGCTTTAGAGAGAAAGCAAATTATGGAATATTAATGTAATCACAGTATTTCTGGACAAATGATAACTCTTCTCTTGCTGATATTTAGCCTTGGTTTGTTTCTACCTATCCAGATTCTCAGAGACTCCAGACATATGTTTGGACTTTCACAGTACCTCTAGGCTTCTGCAATACCTCTAGGCTTCCACAGTACCTGGGATGGCAATATAAAATTAAATATATTATGGGTCTAGATCACTTGCAATAGCATTTACACTACAGAGAACTATCTCCACTTCCAAAAACAAATCCTGAATAACTTCACCAGATATTATCCAACTCATTCCACATTTTATCCTTGAAAAGCCTGGCACTCAGTGGCCATTTCTTCTACTGTACTTGTTAGGAAGTGGGTTACCCTCAGCCAAGTAATAAATAAGTAAGCATGCTTCACTGCACTTATTGCCATAGTACAGACCTGAAGGTGGGTCTTATACTATTGATTGATCATGCTCATTTCTTATTTTTCTTATTTTTCACAATCACCACTCTAGACATGTCTTCACCAGCTTCATTTCATGGAGCTTCTCAGTTAATTAGGGGTATCCTGAGATCTGAAAAAAGGCTTATCTGTGAAAGTCAAATGGCCAAGTATGGGTTGATTTTTTTCCCTCAGCCCTAGGAAGAAGGCAAGAAGGCAAGGGCAAATCATTTCTGAAAAGATTGCATAAAAAACTGTATGGGCTTGCTTAGGTAGCTGCCAGGAGTCAAACCTATTTTGCAGGCAAAAAGAAAGCTTATTTGCATTAGATTTGAACTGGCCAGCAGATTTAAAAAAGAATGCACACTTTATGAGTGAAGCTTGGCAGCTACTGTGTCTGGTAATAAACTCACTCCTTCCCAATCTCACATGTTAATTAATTAATTCTGAGATAAGATTAATTCATTACAAACTTTCCCAAAATTCACCTTTGGGCTAAAATCCAGAAAAGAAAATGTCAATCTAAAGTGGGGTTCCTATTTCTATTTAAAAAAAGAAACTAGCAAATTATTCTTGTAATAATTTATTAATCTTAACTGGAGAGGTACATATAATGAAAGGCCACCATAAAAAGTGCTATTTCCCGGAAAAAGGACATTGTTGTTTACTAATACCTACCGACAGATCAATCAATACCACTAATGCATCCTAAAGGTTGTTGTTTTTCCTGCAGTCGCTGCAAGAGAATTAATGGACTACAATGGAGATATCTTTTGCTGGGAATGCAACAGTGATAGATTACAGAGACTATTTTATCTTAAATGTGATTTAGACATAACTGTATCAGCTCGCAAAATTAGTAATATGGCTTTCTGAAAGTGCCAACCAAAGCCAAATGCTGTTTAGATGTGTCCTTCCTGAATCCAGGTTTAGCATAAAATAATCTGACACCTATGCAGGATCCAAATGGAGGAAGCTGCCATAATATCTGCACTGCAGTCTTCTTGATCTTGCTTCTTAAAACCTCTGGTCCTTCTGCTCTCAAATGCATGATGCCTCAGCAAGAGAGCTTATGGTAACAATCACTGATTTATTCAGTATAGAATCCTCCTCTTATCTGTTGTTCTCTTCCCTTCTCTTCTGTTATCATTGCCATTAGTCAGGCAGATTTTGGCACTGTATTCTAAGCTGTAAACCACCTTAAATTCTAGTGGGTTGCATAGGGTTGGATTGGGAATCAATCTAGGCACTGGCCCCCTCAGGTCCTGATTGGTTGTTCCTATGCCCTTTTCATCTATGTAGAGAAGACAAGCTTCACCACTGGCTGGTTTCTGTGTGGATTGGTCTACCACTGTTCATTTTCCTTTTAATGATTGTTCCCTTCTCACTAGTCCATGAGCTGTTGTTTTCTCAAATGTTTATAAACAAGATTGCCATCTCACATTCTCTCCTTTGAAATTAACTTTTTTTACACACACACACCTTAATTGTACCATCATAGTTCTGGTGATACAGGAATCAAAGCAACAGTTTGTTCTTTTATTTCTAGGTTCCTCTGTTGGTCTGGAGAAAGCTTACGGCAAGGAAGAATTGAGAACTCAGCATTATGGGAACAAAATAGCAACACTATGTTGTAATTCAATGTTTAAGAAATAAAGGAAAGGAAAAAAGAAGCTTTGTGGGCCAGGGAATGGGAAAATAAGGGGAGCATGCTTCATTCTGCCTGGAAAGAAAGACAAAGGATAGCAACTGGGAGATCTAAGAGTTGGATGGAGCATGAACGTCTAAGTCTGAGGATAGCTGATTGACTTAATGGGCCATGATTGACTCAATGGCAAGATTATTAAAAAGCAGAACTGACAACCAATAGAGAACATAATGTCCCAGCAATCCAGGATGAAATGACAGCCCAGGGCAGCAACTAGTCACTAGAGGGAGAGGGTAGGCCAGGCCAGACTCTAACTAATCAGAGTTGGGACTGCTGCTAGAGTGTAATGCAGTGCTGGAACCACCCACTCTAAGGGCTTAAAACAGTTTGATTGGAAAAAAGCAGTTTTGAAATCAAAGCAGGAAAACCTGGATATAAGGCACATTTGCAAAGGAATGAAATTGGGAGGAAGGAGATGTACCCATTCCTACACCCACTAAGTGCTGGGTAGTTCATATTGACCATGGGCAAGCAAAAAGTGAATCTACCCTTTAGGTTAATTGGAACTTTTCTTTTTAAATTATAAAATCTCAAAACAAGGAAAAATAGCAGAAAGTGGGTATAGAGAAGTATACGAATACATATGAGCTTACACATAAATGTCAATTTATAGCACCAAGGTGATTAAAACAACAGCTGGGTGACCTTGGGTCAGTCATTCTGAGCCCAGCTCACCTCACAGGGTTGTTGTTGTGGGGAAATAGAGGTGGAAGTTGTGTTAGATCTGTTTACCACCTTGAGTTATTTATAAAAATAATAAAGGCAGGACAGAAACAAGCAAACAAATAAATAAAAGTATTATTTAGATTGAAGATCTAGAACTGAAGTGACACCCAAATATTATAGCTAGATGAATTATCCTTTGTTTTTAAAAATATAAAGCTTAACTGACCATAATATTGCATGTTGTCTCCCCTGTTTTATGGAATAGACTTTCCTTTAAGATCAAGTTAGCAAATATTTTGATGACTTTCCAAAAGCTGGAAGAGACTGACCTCTTCTAGAGATGCTTGGAGGAAGATGCTCCCTTCTAGAGAGCTTTTCTTGTGATGCGTTTTAATTTTTGTCATTTTTTAAAAGTATTTTGATGCATTATTAAATATCTTTGGTTTGATTTTATTGTAAGCTGCTGAATATCAGTTTATATGTAATAATAATAATAACAACAACAACAACAACAACAACAACAACAATAACAATAACAATAACAATAATAATAATAATAATAATAATAATAATAATAATAATAATAATAATAATAATAATAATAATAATAATAATAATAATAAAGTTGGAAGGGACCTTGGAGGTCATCGAGTCCAACCCCCTGCTCAGGCAGGAAACCCTACACCATTTCTGACAAATGGCTGTCCAATCTCTTCTTAAAAACTTCCAGTGTTGGAGCATTCACCGCTTCTGGAGACAGGTGGTTCCACTGATTAATTGTTCTAACTGTCAGGAAGTTTCTCCTTAGTTCTAGGTTTCTTCTCTCCTTGATTAGTTTCCATCCGTTGCTTCTTGTCCTGCCTTCAGGCACTTTGGAGAATAGCTTGACTCCCTCTTCTTTGTGGCAGTCCCTAATGGAACACTGCTATCATGTCACCCCTCGTCCTTCTCTTCGTTAAACTAGACATACCCAATTCCAGCAACTGTTCCTTATATGTTTTAGCCTCCAGTCCCCTAATCATCTCTGTTGCTCTTCTCTGTAGTCTGTGTCAGGATGTAGCTAGGTAGCTAGCTATACAGACAGACAGACAGATCTTAAATCTGGAAAAATGGAAAATCACAACTTTGCATGCTCATGCTTACTTAAGTAACTGCTCCATTCTCTGTGTTTCATAAAAAAAAAAACCTATCCAATTCTTCTCTATAGGATGACATAAGATAACTGGTGCTTCTCTGTGATACTTCTTCTCCCCTAATCCCCGGTTGGTAAAATATTTCAATAATGTTTTTTGCTATATCTACTTCTTCTCCAGAGTTATCATTCTGAAGATACTTAGAGATGTTCATGATTATGCGTGACCACCTTCCAGGAGATGATTGCACATGCCGAGAGTAATACTTTATGATAAACTGTATACGTGTATAGAACTCTGCCCCTGTATGGAGGCATATCCAGAAATCCTCTTGAAGGATGTGCTTTGTGCATGTCTTCAACCTTTGTGAAGACATGTCTTCAACCTTTGTGAAGACATGTCTTCATTCAGCTGCCTGTGTTTGTACAGAAGAATTTAATCTTTGTATGCAAGCATGTAAAACTGTTTTGTTCTAATTCCCCCCCCCCCTTCGGAAAGGCTCCAGTAGATATGCTGCTATGTTTAGCTTGCCTTTACAGGTGCCTGTGTACATGTGCATGTCTTCAATCAACCTTTGCAAAAAGATGTATAACTTTAATAAAAGGCAAATAAAGATATGTATAACTTTAATAAAAGGCAAAAAATAGCTTTAAAAAAACTCTTATCCTGCATTTAAGATGCTGATTTTAAAAACTGAACGAAATTAAAACATGAGGGCATTCTTTATTGCAAAATTGTTTGAAATATTGGTTTTCTGTATAGTCCATTCTTAGGGTTACCAGAGGTCATTGCAATCAAGTAGAAGACTATATTAATCATTAACTTTAGACAACCTAAACTTTATGGCAAGCAGCCTTTTTTGATGGGATTAGGTAACAGGTTCCATCCTATACAGTTGGGTTTGTTTGTTTACTCTGATAATATCACAATTAAAAGTATTGATAATTTACTAATTAGAGGCTAATACACAATGCCACTATTGCAATTTATTACATCTAATATATATATTACATTGTTTACCTAGATTATATATTAAGCCACTTAATGCTTCTCCTCAGATCATCTTTGAAAGTGATGTTATATTGGGCCCTTTTTCAGACCTTAAATTGAAAAACTGATTTTAGAGGGAAATTACCTATTTTAATAAAAGATAACCAATTTCACATTAAATCCACGTTTATTTGTTCAAAGAGGCACATTTCATTTCTTATCACTATTATTTATTCAGTTCTTCAAACACCCTCTATAGAAAGTAAGTATGTATGCATTTATTTATTTCATTAAATTTGTTGTGGCTGCCCACTCCAGTAGACTGTGGGCTGCCATAGTAAATTTAATGAAATAAATAGAGATTAATCAAGGCTCCATGAGCCTATATATTTCACAGTCAAATGCAACATATCATTCAGCTTAAATGTAATATTTTCTCTCTCTTTCTGTTTTTATCATATCACTCAACACCACCTTCTTAATCAGTTTGTGCAAGTGGAAAACACTGCCATTTTTGGATCAAAATAATTTATTGCATAATAATAATACATACACAGATGCATACATACATACATACATACATACATACATACATACATACATACATACATAATCTCAATGTATTTCAAATGCAATACTTGGTGATTTGGTTGAATTGTATCTTGTGTGGTCCAAAGAGATTTTTCCTAACCATGCATGCATAAACTTGCTGCCATAGGATCACTGCTAATCCTACAACAGTACCCAGAATATCCTGTGTAATAGTTCATTCATCATTCAGCATATTACATTACTTATTTACCATGGAGAAGAGAAAGAGGAGAGAAAGAATTTGATTTGTCTCTATTGCATTTTAGTTTATGGTCCATGTCTTTAAAATGCATGAAGTTGTAATATTGGTATATATGTAATAGACTGAAGGATGATGCTGGCAAAATATTTCCCTGATAGAACACTAACTGAGATACTCTTGAACATTGATTTTACTACATGGTTACCCGAGCTGTTCATTGCTGATCAGGGATTGTATGCAAAATTTTCTTCTATTGATTTTTAATGACCTGTGGCTTAAATATGACTCATTGCTATAAATGTTAACAGTATTTATGAGTTGCCTACCTTACTAGAGGTTTTAAACAGAAAATTTTCCACTGAATATTTATTAGTAAATATTACCATGTAGAGGAGGATTAAATAATACCTGTATGAAAGCATTGTGCATTTAATTTTCATTTTTTTTTAGATTTCTGATTTAAATTTCTAAGGACAACATAGAAACAGGACATTTTCTAGGTTTTCTCCCTGAGACAGCATATCAGTATTTTCTACAGCAGGATTCAGCAACTTTTTCAAGCAGTGTACCAATTTTAAAATAATCTCAAAAAATTTGGTGACCTTGCAAGACTGCAGAGCTTTTTTAAGGATTATTAAAATATCTTTCATTTTGGTGATTTTTCAATGATATTCTTTATTTTGATAAAGAGCATTATGGGTACCATACAAGCACTAGATTGCAGGGCTTGGCTATATGGAAAAATATCTATGATCAGCCCACCTCATGCTTCTAGAATGCCAAAAATGTCTGCCAGCTCTCAAAGAATCTTGCCCTGTCCAGTACTCGTAGGCGGCGGCAGCATCTCACAACCTCCGGCAGAGGTTTTTCTCCCATCACTTGGTACTTCCTCGTTCCTAATAAACTGGATCTGCAGAGAGTGGAATTGGATGACTGTGTACATCAAGCAGGTATGCTCCCTGTGTAATCTACAGTCCTTTCCTGACTCCCTATGGACTGTCAGCATTTTCATATTTCATATTCTTTCGTTACCTGAACAATGCAGGTATAGGGTATAGATTTTACAGGACTGGTTTAGTTGAGTGATCAGATTTTCTTCCTCTCATTTTGGTACTCTATTAAGAAGATTTCCTCTGGATTTTGCCAAGATAGATGTCACCTTCTGCAATAAATGCAGTAAAAATCATTGCTTATTATATCTACAAAATCTAATGAATAATGTTTTAAAAGGAGAATTATTTATCTATTCTCTTTGTAAATATGGATTCCACATATGTTTGTAGAAGAGATTTTATGGAAAGATGTCATGATAACAGATACGACTACAAGAAAAATAAAATGTAAAGGTCATTTAAACCAGAGGTCCCCAACCTTTTGAGCACCAGGGACCGGTTCCTTGGAGAGAAGTTTTTCTGCAGATTGGAGGGGGTGTGGTTTCATGTACTGCCTGCAACCTGCAGATGGGGCTTTGCTTGTTTGTGCAGACCAGTTTCTGGCATGCTGTGGTCCGGTACCGGTCCACAGACCAGGAGTTGGGGACCCCTGATTTAAACAGTTTCAATCTGTTATCCAAAATATTTAGAGGAAACCCTAATAATCAACATAGGATGTATTCTATAGGATGTATTCACCAAAATTTACTAGGTTTTAGACCCATTTGAAACTATGATTCAGATTTAGCTTTAGTGAAGACCATATGTTATTTTAAAACAGAGCCGGGTTATTGACTGTTACATAAGGTTAGTTGTCAATATAAGGACTGTCCTGAATGGAAAATAAACTACAACCTATTTCAAACTTTAGCAATAAAAATGTTCTGAAAATTGAATTTTGAAAGATGATGACTGGAAAAGCAGCTTGACTGACATTGAGAGAAGTTCTCAATGTTTTTAAACCCTTGGTTCCATTCACTGTGTGAGCAGGATAAAAAGGGGTGAAATAAAATGTTTCTGATTTTGGCTTTTCAAGAAAAAGAATCCTAAGACTGAGAAGGTTAGATCTCTCACCGAATAGGTATCACTTTTCTGTCTTATTCCAGGAATAATTACTTGATTCATTTTACTGTATATTTTGGAAGGCAACAGTACTGGTCATCTTACCCTTGTATTTCTTGCAGATCTCGGAGTCAGCTATTCAAATTGGTAGGTTAATCCTTTTCAATATGTTTCTCTCATTAAAAAAAACAAAACAAAACAGAATACACAGCCATATCAGTTCCCTGACATTGAACTAAACAAATGACTCTGCAGTAGCATTTTTAGTTAACTTGCAGAATAAACATAATGTCATTGAAGCCAATGGGAATACACTGAATGATAAGAAAACCCTAATCTCATGGTAGCTGCTATCTACTTTGCCTTAACATCTTCCTGGCAAACTTTTTTATCTTTATTGGCATGCTTTCCCTTGGCATCAGTATCAAAACCGGCCTACTCTTTCTGCAAAACACTAAGAAAACATTTATTTCTCAGTAGATTACTTATCAGGGAAAAATTCAAGTCCTTAAAAAAAAGGAATGAATCTCATGTCTGTAGTGTGCAAAAAAAAAAAAAAAACTGGAAAGGATCTAAGTAGGCTATTTTATACATGGGAATCTACTTCTATGCCCAGAAGGCACATGGATCCAGTCATCCTGCTGCAGAAAGGGCATGGATGTGATTTCTATCCATTTCTGATTCCTTTTGATACCTCCTGTTCCATTTCTCATACCTGTCAAGATCTTTCCTTCTTGGCAAACAAAAATGTCACATTCAAATAAAGCATTATTGTGGAGTAAGTCCAATGGCAGGATTTGGATACTGAGCTTTTTCCCTTCTATAATAAAGAACATGCCCCTAACCTATAAAAATCCATAATCTATAAAGATAGGCTATGTTGATCGTCTTTGGTTCATGAGACATCCCAGCAATGTGTCCATCAAACAAAAAGGAGCCCTGCTTTTTCATCTGCTTTTGCACCTTTGCAGTTTCCTCATCCACATGCAGCATATGAGAAGTAAACACAACTCTACCACCATGTTCTCCTTGATTGGAATGGATAATTGTTCCAGAATGTGGAAACCATAACAATGAAATAAAATGAATGTTAACTGAAATCCCAAATCAAACCATAAAAAGCTTTCATTTAAGAACACGTCTTGCCATGTCAAGAGCTGATATGTTTGCTTGTGTCTTGGAGAATGCATGTGTGACTGGAATACAAGAAATTCAAGTAAGCTAGATTTCAAAATTGCTTGAAGTCCAGTAACACTTTGACAATTATTTGATTGTGAAAATATAAAGTGCTCCAATATGCAATGAATGTCTATATTTATTCCTTTATTTTGCAAAAATGTATTTTTAAATAGATTCTTTTTGTTTAATTGTTTTTAAAAAATTGCATGTGTTTTAAATAGATATGCATATGTACATTTAAACAAATTAATAATTCTTCAAAATTATAACTTGTTTATTTTGTGAAAAAGGCATCAAACAGTATGTGAATTAATTCAATGTAAAAGCTGGCATTCCCTCTTACTAGAGTTTAAAGAAATGTGTTAGCAGAGCAATAAAATGGGTGAAGCTATATTACCTACTTTCTGCCGTGCTAAATGAACCAAAGAAGGCTTTGATTGTTCTTAAAATTTTGTCTATTACTATTGACTTTTTTTTTTGCTATATTACTGAACTCCTTATGTAAAGCAACAAAACAGAACAAAAATTATTAGAAAAATACATTTGAAGTTTTTAAAATGTTATTCTATCATTTTGTCTATCTCTGGACTGTGTTATTCTCTCCCTCAACAAAAGAACAATGTGATGTGATGCATTGAGTAATATAATAAATAAAAACAAGTAAGTTCCAGGACACCTCAATTTTACTGCTGAATGCTTACTCAGTTCTTTTTTTTTTGCCAACGTGTCAGATGCCTTATGAAGAATCTGAATCAGTTGTAATGTATAGTAATGAATTGGCAGTCCATAAGCTTCAATGAACAGGAGGCAAGTAAGCTTTTTAATGGCCGGGGGGGGGAATGTTGTATAACTTATCAATTCTGTATTCTTCTTGAGCTAGAATTTCAGCTCTTGGTAAGCCAAATGAATAAATGAAAAAATAAGGAGGCAAGCAATTAGTAGAAGACTATCAACATTAGGTTACCACAGAGAAAGAAACATGATTCATTGAGTTAGTAAGCCCTGTTCTCCCTGAGCAACTCAAGAGCAATACACTTGAGTATTTGTCCTACTTAGAGCCAAATAAGACATTACTTTAATTGAATTGAGTAACCAGACCCACATTTTTGAAAATGAACTTATCCAGATATATATTATTAACCACATTATTTAATGTAGTATCTGATCCTAGTCCCAACCCCATATCTCTGATTTTAATAAGAATCAGGTAGAAGTTGATTGTACAGACTTTTTCCTGTAGTCAGTCGTCAGAATAAACCCAGCTGATCTACAAGGATAAACAGCATATATTCAACTGTTACACTAAACCATATGGATCCCATCATGATGTCTTGGTTCATAAATAAAAGCTCCAGCATAAATCAAGTTATGAAATTACACCATATTGTGGTTTAGTGGTATCTGCAAGATCTTGTGCCTTTCAACATTGCATTACAAACTTTGGGATACAGCTTTGGGACACATGTAAAAAAAGGCTCACAACTTCCATTCAGTTCATTAGTTTGGTCTTTCCTTATCATTCCCAGGAAGTCCCATTGATGTGGTATAGTTTAGCTTGGAACAATATGCAAATCCATATATCTAAATGCAATCGCATGAATTGAGCACTTTTTCCAATAAACCCCAGTGACATCAGGAACTTCATGATATCATTGGACAAATGATGCAAATTGTGTCATTGCCCCCTGCTGATGCTTAACTTGCTTAAATTCATATCCCAAAGACATGTTTCCATTGCAGGTATGTTCAGGTAGACCACAGAAGAGACTCTGCTGTTTGTATTAATTTGACCCTTGGTCATAATCTAATAACTCAAATTCTTTGACCACCTGTGGTTTTTAAGGCAGTAAAATTGCGCCCACCATAAATATTTTAAATTGTAAAAATAAGTGATGTGTTTCAATTTTCCTTGTTGGTGACCAGATCAACAAACTAATATGTTTCAAATGGTAATAGTACAGGCATTTCTGGAAACTGGTAATATAATTCCTGAGGGCAAGTGCCATACCTACTGATGACAGAGGAAAGCCACATTTTTTAGCTTTGTCAAAGACTGCCTCATATATCAGTACAAAATTTCAACTGCAGAAAAAGCAATATGTGAGAGTAAAGGATCATGATCACTCTTGTGTGTGTGTGTGTGTGTGTGTGTATGTATCTGTATTTCTAACCACATCTCTAATTTCAAAGATCTACTTTACCTTGTTCTGTATTTTTGCTACCTTTTTTCCTTTTGAATAAAGATACTGTATGCACAAAGAAGAGCTTTAGAATGTATTTCTTGCTCTTACGCCAGATAGTTTTATTGAATACTGAATACTACCATATTGGATGGGCAAAAGTGCTTTCAAAGCCTGATTAAACTCATTTAGTACATGAGACTTTCTATTTTGGGCAAGTAGGTCAGTGGAGAATTGAGAGGGGAAAGTAGAAGAGGAGAAGTGTGTGGCACTTTACACACTTTGGGAAAAGGCATTCATCACATGATCAACACGATGATCAATCACATTACCACTGTCCTTGTCAAGGGCTCTGCAGGATTTTGCTGCCTCTGCTTCACTGCTATGCCTCGGAGGATGCCAGTGTCTGCAGTTAATCTCCAGCTTGATATTTGATATTGATATTCACATGAATCTTGGAACAGGAGTAGGGCATCTCATCAAGAGCAGAAGTAATAACAATATCCTTCCCTTTCAGGAATATGCTCCAAGTCAAATATCAACCATACCCATGTCTTCCTCCCACACTCATGTTGCATGGTGATGCAATGTAACAGCACTGAGTAGGAAAAGAAAATGGATAAAATTATGGGAGCCATACTTTTGCTGCTGAATACCTAAATACCCATTTTCCAAGAACTTATCCAATCCTCTTTTAAAGCCATCCAATTTGATGAATATAATTATTGTATGTCTTATAGTAATGAATTCCTTGGTAATCTTAGCCATAAAGGGAAGTGTTGGGACATCTATTACCAATATTCACAGCCAAATCTAATAGAAAACAGGATTCCATGCACCCCAAACTCACCATTGCAAAAACCGTAAACATTTAGTTTTTCATTGACGGGAGAGGGAGAGGCATTCTTTTTTCTGAGGACAGGTTTTCTTTCAGCAAATTAAGTCACTGAGAAAAAGATGGCTGAACACCATGCAACAACTGGGTAAAAATGGAACATTTCCCGCACACCAGGCCTATCTTCAGGAAAGGCCCTAATCCCCAAGGGGGAAGAGACTTTAGCTGAACAATCAGAAAACTGACGTGCTTTGTGATGTTTATGCTGCTGCTTGTTAATGGATCCCCCTAAAGAAAGCAAAAGGGCTCTTACACAATTGAGTAGGCTATCATGGGAGTCTTCTGAGTGTGCCTTTTTTATTTGCTGCAGTCAGGTTAATGAGCTCACCAGCCCACTTGATGTTGAGGACTTTGGAACAAAGCAATCTCTCATTAAATGCTGCTTGGCACCACTCTCTTGAAGCAGAGGGACATTTGGATTATTGAATGCCTTTGTATTCTTCCTTCCTACCAGGCTATGGAGTCCAGCAGTGGCATCAAGCCCACACACTTCCTGGCAGGCATCCAGTCCTCCGCCTTCAAGCTGTATGGGCATTTGCCAATCTCAACTGCACTGGTAGGCAAACAAGCATGGCACACGACTGCTTTGGCTGATGGCCAAGTTTGTGCAGAACAATTGCCCTTGCTTTTCCTGTTCGGGGAGACACATTCTTTGCTTATTCTGCTTCATTCAGCTGATTTACATGTCAAAGTTTTGTTATGATACAAAGGAATGTGCATTTATCTACATTTTCTTTCTTCTTTTACACCTTTTATTAATCTCAGCTGTGCAGGTCATGAATTCATCAGTGGTTTTATTTAAATATCCTCTGCCTGTCAATTTCTTCAGGGAAATGACCCTAGAGTGTTATCAGTTAGCTAGCAGGTGGGTCTGGTTATTCAGAATCTCCCTGCCAAAAGGACATCCTGGTTGAGGTGCAATCCATGCATGATCCAGCCCTCCCTGACATTACTCAGGAGATTTCCAATGGTTCAACTATGAAGGCAGTTCTTGCTATATTCTACTCAGCATTGTTCTGCAGAAAGAAGAAGGGAAAACTCTTGAATTTTAGAAAAAAAAATCAGCTTTAACCTTGGTACTAATAAAATGAAATAAAGCAGATGCTTTATAAATGCTTGATTTTTTTAATTAATGGCTCATCAATCACAGGAATGAATGTAACAGAAATAAAGAAAGAAGTCTCACATTTGCAACTAGATATGGAGTATGTTTTTGGTTAATCAGTCTACTCTTACTAAGAATAATGATAACAAGACTATCCTCTGGATTTTCTTTATGCCTCAATAGTGCATGTTATTCTTTAGAACTGATCCACAACTTTAACCTAAAGTTGAAGAGTTGGGCAAACTCTATCATTTTTCAAGACCTGCTTTGAATAGGTCTTATACCAGACATAGAATATCTCTTGATCTTTTGCTACCAGAATAAGCTGCATTAGGAGAAATGAACCAAGTAGTCTATAAAAGGAACAAAAAAGTATAAAATAAAAAAAGATGACTTCTGATTTTCTTTGGTACAGATATAGATAAAAAATACATGAAACTCAAAAATTAACAGTAGTCCCCATTATTTCTTTAATCCCATATAGTTTTAATCATCACACCCCAGAATCACAATTTCATTTCTTTCACTTTCTCACAAACATTTCTAAAGTGGTTTCTAGATAGAAATAAAATTGATCAAAGTCTTTTCTTTAATGAAAGCTGTCAATTTTGCCATTTCTGCCAATTCCATCAGCTTAACCATAGAAACATAATTTATATCTACTCTTCCACTGTAGGTATTTGTAAATTTTTCCAGTTTGTGCATATAGAAATTTTGCCACTGTTACCATATATAAAAATAAAATTCTATAAGATCTTTCAATCTATTTGTCCATTAACCCCAAAAGGAAAGTCTTTGGTTTCAACTGTATATTTACTTTTAAAATCTTCTGAATCAGAATACAATATTTTCTTATTTTCTTACACATCCACCAAATATGAAAGAATGTACCCTCAATTTGGTTACATTTTCAATAAATATTTGAAATCACATTATACATTTTGACAATTTATCTGGTGTCAAACCAGTGATACATCACTTTATAAATGTTCTCTTTAAGATTAGAAGTCAGTGTAAATTACAGTCCTTTATTCTTCCACATATCTCCTATTGATCCAAATGTATATTATATCCAACATTTTTGTCCATCTTTAACTGCATGTTCTGTTTCCAAAACTGTTTCTAAATTAACAGTTTATGCATCTTAATAATATTACGCTCATCATTTGTACACAATTAGATATCAGATTCAGTCTTACCATTTCCAAAGTCCTTCTTATCAATTTTTCCCATTAACTGAATATAAAAAAAACAGTGACATATGTAACCTTCCAATTCCAAATCTTCTCTTGTTTTTAACTTAAATTCTCCTTCAGAAAAAATCAAACATCAGCATAAGTTAAACTTTTTGGTTAACTATAATTTCTCTTCTAAAGAAAGCTTCTTGGGGTGATGTTAAACATGATCAATAGAACTGAAGTTGTAATTTTGGCAGTGTTGAATATTGCAATGTCTTCAGATGTCTTAGAATGAAATTACAATACAACCTTTATACCTGTTTCTATTGTATTTACCATCTTGCTTATTTATTAATTTTAATTTTTAGCTAGTAATAGGTTACTAAACATGAAATAATAACAGCAATAAAAACATTGATCTACTATATGATATAAGTAAAGGGGCTAGAATTTAATAAGTTGTCTTTAACTTGAAGCTTTCCAAATGTATTGGAATGCAATTGTTGATGACCTAGTCAGCATATCAAAAGCCTATATTAGACAAGATAACTATAAGCTACTAAGAACACAAACTAATTTAGCACTGGTGTGGTATATTTGCATTTAAACAGGCACAACTTGGTCAACTTTAAAAGAATAAGTGAAGAATAGCTCCTCATAAAGTATGTTATAATGATTTGGCTTTGAAGTTAGAAAAGGACAGATGATAGATGTGTGATCTAATTGGGGTTTTGAAAAAACCCAGTACCCAACAGCACTGACTTTGCATTTTCACAAATTGATAAAAACTTCCAATCCTTATCATACTAAAACTAGGAGTAACTGACTAAAGATGCAGCAGTTTGTTAATTAAATATGTATATGTATTCCATTGTAGTTACCATATTACTCAAACGATGTGAATCATAAGATTTTACATCATGTGTAAATGATGTACATATGGAATACATATTTCATGTTAAGTATGAAATACATATTAGAAATGTACAAAGTATGCAAAATATGCAAAAAAACAAAAACATTTTCAGATTTGATATTTATTAAACTGTTGTTCATTTTCCACTAGTGAAAACCTAAGTTATTTTCATGACAGCTACCCATATCATATTAGAAATCTATCTTCGGTTAATTCTCTGCTCAGCAAAACTATTCCTTTTGCAAAGAATGCAAGATGAAATTAAGTCGTATCACATCTGAAACTTTTGGCGGGGTTGGTGAGACAGAGAGAGAACAGAATACTATGGACAGCAAGAAAGTAAAATGTAAGGCTGAGAACAGGGTTGGCTCTAGCACACCTAAAAGATAAGTACCAGTGTGGCTGCCATCTTGAATTTTTTGACCACATTGTGCAGATACCCCTGGCTGACAGAGAGTTTGTAAGGAGATTAATTAAAAATAATATGAAATGCTTGTGCGTAAGCTGATTGCAATACAGTGTTAAAAAAGATCTAACTGATTTTATATATGGTGACGACAAAAGTGGAAGGATGCCTCAATTCTTACCATGGATGAATGGTTGCAAAAGCTGATGGAATTAGTAGAGATGGCCAAATTGACTGTGCTGATAAAAGAAAAGAACATAAGCACTTTTGTTTCTATTTGGAAATCGCTTCTGGACTTTGTGCTTGTGGTGGAAAAAATGATATTATGATTTTAGGTTTTACCTATTAGACTGATTGGCCAATACAGAAATGGCTATACTACTGTAGAAATGTAAAAAATTGAGATTTGATTTTAATGTCTGATTTTACTGCCACAGAGAGAGTCAGAAGTCAATGCCTTTTTTTCTTCCCCTTCCCTTCTTCATACCTTTTTTGTTTTCCCTTTTTCTACTGTTGTCCCCTAATATTTCCTTTTGTATTTTCACATTTTATATTATAAATGAATAAAACTAATAAAAAAGAAAAGAAAAGAAGAATTAATGAATTTTCAGATTATTTGGAGCTATGTTAACTCTGAGTCTTAGTTTTTCCTCAGTTATTGCTTAGTTTTCAAAAATATTGTGTCAGTATTTCTTTAAAAACTGCACTTAAAATACAAATTCATTTTGTATACAGCACTATTTTTATGCTTCTTTGATATCTTCCATTCATCAATTTATCATGTGAATGTACACTTCTTTAAAATCTTACAACTATATCCAGTTTTGTAACCTTATGATACAGATTGTTGGGCTGTAACAATTTAAAAAAAAATCCCTTGAGGTAGTTCATTATTTTCCTAATTTCCTCAGTGATTATTCTACCACAATCCAAAAAGTTTGCTTAGTGCCACCATTCCTGTGGGATTCTTTAATTGTACATCAAATTCATCTATAAACTCTAGAGTGAAATAGATTTGCTTAAACCCTCCACTTTTGTAAAGCTGTGTTTATTGTTTGGCATCATAATTGCAGATGCTGATTTACAAATAGGGATTGCAAGATCCTCTAGTCCCAGTGACTGACCCAGACTGGATCCTGCAACATTATCCTGAGACATGTATGTTTGCCTTCATTCATGAAAGATGGATTTTTTGGAGAGCCTGTTCTTGGTTCTTTCTTTCTCCCATGCTGTTCAGCCAATTGTGTTTTATATTCTCTTTCCCAAAGTTAAATGCTATTATCTCTTACACTTTTATTTTAGGGGAAGAAAATCTCTATTCAGACTCTGCATTTGAGTTTGTGCTCAATGTGTCTGCTTTCTGCTTACTGTTGTTTGATGTTGTTTCAGACAGGAAATTGAGCTAGTATTTAAGCTATCTTCTCATACACACAAATGCTTCTTGTAAGCCCTTCATCAATCCACTTTCAGCCAATTTAGTATATAGGAACAGAACAAGCTGTATACCCCCAATACCCCTCAAAAATCGTCATCTATTATATAATGGAGACATATATATCCACAAGCTTTGTACTGTATATCTTATATAACTTAAAGACTAAAACATTATCTGTTTAACAGCTAACCCGTCACGTATCCTTATTTCCCCTTTGTCCATACATAATAAAGAATCAGTTTTTAACATGTTGTATGATAATACTACAGCAGAATTAAAAGTGAAATAAACAACTTCTTGAAATATGTGACTCCTGAAAATGCCCAAAATAAAAACCTAAAAGACTGAAACAAGCTCTGAGAATAAAAGCTCCAAAGATGGCTGACTCCTCCCTCTTGTCTACATTATCCACATTTTCTTTCTGTATAGATTGTGTCAAAAGTATAGATGTGCTCATGTATATGTGTCACAAAAGGCAGGCTCTATATTTTCAATTTATGGTGTGAACTCAGTATTTCAATTAAAGACAACCTTGTTTCCTCTTTATGCCCTTGATTAGGTAGCTGTCATCTGCAAAAAGACATAGCAAAGACCTTTTACAAAATTCCATGGTATTTTTCTAATCATACAACAAACATAATTTCATTTTCATAATTATTCAGGAGATTAGAGTATGTCTGGAGTATGAAGTATGTTTGTTTTGCTTTGGTTTTATGTTTTGGTTTGTGTTTTTGCATGTTTATCTGGTTCTCTTGTTGAAGGAGGAGAATTTACATGAAAATAATACTTTGCCCCATTTTGGCCATCTTGAGAATTTTAAATTTTAACTTTGTTAAGCACATTAATATTATGCATGTATGAACATATATGCTTCTGTGTACAGTGTGTATGGTGGGTATGTATGCATATATTGAGAAACCAATCATTTATATGAAGTCATATTGTTTCTTTGGTATTCTTTTATATGTTGTCATTGAAATCATAGTACATTTCTTTTGTACATAAGTGGAATAGTAGTAGTAGTAGTAGTAGTAGTAGTAGTAGTAGTAATAATAATAATAATAATAATAATAATAATAATAATAATAATAATAATAATAATAAAGTTGGAAGGGATCTTGGAGATCATCTAGTCCAACCCCTTGCTCAGACAGGAAACCCTATACCATTTCAGACAAATGGCTGTCCAGTCTCTTCTTAAAAACTTCCAGTGTTGGAGCATTCACCGCTTCTGGAGGCAGGTTGTTCCACTGGTTAATTGTTCTAACTGTCAGGAAGTTTCTTCTTAGTTCTAGGTTGCTTCTCTCTTTGATTAGTTTCCATCCATTGCTTCTTGTCCTGCCTTCATGTGCTTTGGAGAATAGCTTGACTCCCTCTTCTTTGTGGTAGCCCCTGAGTATTGGAACACTGCTATCATGTCCCCCCTCGTCCTTCTCTTCATTAAACTAGACATACCCAATTCTAGCAACCGTTCCTTATATGCATTAGCCTCCAGTCCCCTAATCATCTTTGTTGCTCTTCTCTGTAATCTCTCTAGAGTCTCAACATCTTTTTACATCGTGGTGACCAAAATTGGATGCAGTATTCCAAGTGTGGCCTTACCAAGGCACTGTAAAGTGGTATTAATATGCCATGCAGCAGTGTCTAGGTTTGCAGCAATAAAATGGAAGCACTGACACACAAACCCTCACAGATTGGTGTCTACTATCTGAAGACAGATTTTATTAGGCTACTTGTAGCAACAGCTGATTGGCTAAAGCAGTATTTATCAACCTTGACAACTTTAAGATGTGTGGACTTCAAATCTTAGAAAGGCTGGCTGGGGAATTCTGGGAGTTGAAGTCCACACATCTTAAAGTTACCCTGGTTGAAAAACACTGGTTGAGAGGCAGGAATACAAGCTATGGCTAGCAAAACAGCCTTGAGCAAAGAAAGGTGTGTGAACATGGGCATTTTTTTCCACACTACTAATCAATATTGCATTAAAGATTTTCACATGACCTTTAACCCAAGAAGAATACAAATAGTACAACGTTGCAATGCAAGGGCTGCCTAATGTAAGCTACAATTTTATAATCGATCAAAAGTCATCTTTATGGCGAAAGCTTGCAATCCCAAAAAAGAGCAGGCAATTTTGAAATGGTTGGGACGAAGGTAATATTTACTTGACCTCTGCTTTCAAATGGACACGGTGCTTATTGCCATTAAAAAAATAGCATACACATACACACACACACACACACACACACATATATATGGTTCTCATCCCCCCTCTCCAACATATTTTTAGTAAGCCTTTGGGCATTTTCACTGTCCCTAAAAGAATATGGTTGCATGGCAACCTCTATGGTTGCTATGGCAACTCCATGTGTAAGCAGCTGCTGCAATCAGAATTAACTCCGAGCTGCAGGTTTGTCATTCCAATGCACAGAAAGGGGAAGACAAATAGATAGCACACCGCTGTAAAGGGAAACTCACCTAGATAATGTCGGTCAAAAATATATGCCCAACAATTATTTTTTTCTATGTTTTATTGCCACAATTACAGCTAAACTAAAATTTCAAAATTATATGGTTTGAATTTGCTACCATTGACTATGTTTTACGTCCATTCAGGGTAACCCCATATTTCATTTTTGAACCAAAACAAAGCAAAAAAAATAAATCTGCCTGGACCCTACAGAGGGTGAAAAAAAAAAGACTAGCTTGAAGCATCATATGACAGAACACAATGTCCAAAGTAAAATTATGGCTTTCTATGCAAAACTACCTCTGAATTTTCAGCTTTGTTTGAATATATTTTTCCTTCACAAAATTTCATGAAAGTATCTCCTAATACTGACTACAAAGCTGAAAGAGCAAATCACACTTGTCCAAATGTGATGAAATTTCATTTCCAGATCTTGCCATCATGTGCCAAGATTGAGAATATTAGGACTACTGTATCTGGATTGCAGAAATCAGGTTGACCAATTGAAGGAAGCCAAGAAATGCAGACAATTCATTGCTGCCAATCCCAATTTTTGTGATTTGGTTATGGTTACCCAGGGGTTGTGATATCTACATAATCACTTAGAAATGATCACTCAAAAACAATCAGGCATAGAGGGAACTAATCTCAAAAATCACTTAACTGTATAGCCTAGGCTCTAAAAATACATGCTTTTCTCAGTACATTAACATTCATAAGTATATATTAACACAAGGCTATAGTGTATCACAAGTCAAAAGGTATATCACATACATTGAGCAATTTTTAATACTTAGCTAAGATAATTTATATCATTTCTCTAAACTGTGACACAAGTTATAGATTTGTTTTCCTTTGGAATTTCATTAAATATATAATATGAAAAGGTAGTTTATTCTCTAATAGTCTTGTTCATAGCAATTAATATAAGTCCAGTATGATGAATTTCATATTTTTCATTTGCTTTCCATGCCTTTATCTTATTTTTTATGAACTATCTAATGCTACGTTTCAATAGTATTGTCTGTGTAAATGTGTTGGCTGTTTTCACCACCTCCCTAAAAGTAAAATTAAATATATTCAATGATATAGTAGAAACCTATAGATTATATAAAAATGGGTGGGACCATTTCATTCTGTGTGCTAGATTCTGTTATATTTGTGGGCCAGGATCATTTAAAAAGATAAATGATCAACATTATAAAACAATCTGCAAATCAGAGGTCACATTTAAGTTATAAATAACCAAGTGACACATATTAAACAGAAAGCCTCTGTATGTTTATTGAAAGATGATCCTCAGTGGCACCTACATCTGCATAGGTCTGCCATATTTGTATGAACACACTTTAACTACTAGAAGTATCCCCATTGCATACAACTGAACTCTTTCTACGTAGACATGTATAGACTGTGCTACATATACAACTCATTAGGTGGGATTTCAACACTTATAACTGGGACACACAACAGCAGTCTTTGCCATGATTAAAATAAATCAGCTAGAATACATGCACATATGGCTTGCTATTTTGGAAAGGAGAAAAACAAAACAAATACAGTTTGAGTAAATAGAAATTCATTTGGTTGGTATGATTATTACTTATGCTAATATTTATGTACTTCATAAAGCAGTCCATTATTTTTAAATATATAGAGCTCCCTGACTCATATGCGGATTTTAATATAAAGGTTATGCATTAATGTAGATTACCATAATTACAACGTGAACACACAATAACCAATTTTAATAAAATCTTCTATCCAGGTTCTTACTAAAACTTATATTGAAATGCGTATATATGCAGCATATTGGTTTTTAAACATAACAGAACTATATATGTTTATATGTGTTTATTTGTTTGTTTGTTCCTGCTTTGCTTTCTTGAATATTTCTTCTTCAGGACTGTGAGGTGGAAATTGTAGGATATAATCTCTTTCCCTCTACAAATCCCTGCAAAATTATGCAGTAGAAAAATGAACTGTGTGCTACATACTACTTCAGACAATATTTGATTTCTATGGTCACATTATAGTCTATAAACCTCTAAAGACAGAGGTTAATAATAGGAGTAGAGATAGACCTTTATCTATAGCAATGCTGGCAGGTGTTGCTATACTATGAAACAAATGCACATAGCATACAGTGACCTATTTTCTAATCAGGGCAAAGAAAATAACACAGAGAAATTGAATTCTTCACCATCACCCCCAACCTTTAGGAGTATCTCATAATGCAATCTTCAGATCAGCAAAAATGACCATATGAAAGAAAGTGTTTATTGCCTCTCACCCCAGCAAGCACCAATGATTCCTTCAGTGTTAAATAAATTAAAACTGCAAGCATTCACTTTGAATGGGCTGAAGGAGATCCATGGCAATATGTAACATCAGAAGAGGATCCTCTTTCCAAGAGATAATGCAGCATCTTCCTGCCCCCATCCCCATCCCAACTACTCTGCCTGCTGTTGAAATGTCTTGGAGACAGGCCTCTATAACCAACATTGCAACATTAAGCTGTGCTCTAATAAACTCTGTATTGGGGAATCAAGCTGCAAAAGGGCTGATGATAAAAGTATTATGACTAGTGCCTCATTTGATTAGACACTAACTTTAAAGTGATGTTCACCTGTTTTTGAGTCTCTGGTAGATTTGTGCTGGTGAAGGTTCTGGCTTAAAGACATTTTGATTTCAATGGGATTCAATTATTCGTATTTGCAAAACTTCTTGGGAAGCGCAGGTGAAACGGATCCTGAAATTAAACTGCCCAAGACAAAGTGCTTTTAAAACAACTAAAATGTTATTGGATAGGAATCAGACCATTATCCCAAACTAGACTTGTTTAGGCTACAGTTAATGTTGGCATCAGTGTAGACAAAAGAGAGAGATGCAAATCCTTTCCAGAAGGCTAAAAGAAGCATCTCCATGAGTGCCGTGCTAAAGCTGAATGTTTAATATGATGAATGCAGATTTAGATATGCGGGCGAAATGTAGTCAATCCTTTGTAAAGGTTTCTATTTCATATTGCTTTGTATTCAAGGAACACAATTTTTATATTTCACTCATATGAATATTGTGATGAAACAACATGTAACAACATTTCCAGACACTTTCTAAAAACCAAAAAAGCATGAAAGCAAATTTGTAATTAGGCTGAGCAATTTATGACATTTTATACTCTATGCAAACACAACTTAGTAAAAATAATGATGATACTAAGCTATGGTTTGAAAATAATTTGTAAATTAGTTTTGAAATGGTTAAACATACTCGATCCTTCATAAACAAGGTTACAGTTTTAATTCAACTGTTTCACTGTGCTATCAAATTGCCAAAAAAGATAAAATGGAAGAAATTATACTAAAAGAAATAAATTTATTTCACAATTTTTATGTATTCAAATTCTGTACAAGTTTAAATCATATATTTTGCTATTTCTTGGGGATATTTTTTTCATTCTTTTTAAAATCTAGCAGCAACATAATAGAGGCATAATTTTCAGTTTTTAAACATTTGTAAGTGTTATTACTTTTTATTGTTTTTATTTCTTGGGTCCATTTTATCTTGGTGGCACACTTTATAGAAAGATGGGATATAAATTTTATATATAAATAAATAGTATGAGAGAAAAATTAAGAGCATGAAATCAACTTTCCAACTTAGTCGATAATGTTTTTAAATTGTGTCTCGGCCTTAGTCAGTTTCTCTGATGCATTTTGAATAGTTTTGAGTTACCCTTACTACCTACAGATATTTTCCATAAGGAAATATGTATTCATTTTGATTCATTCACCAAAGGATATGAAGACGTGTATAAAGATACACACATACGTGTGCACACACACAGAGATGTTTCAAATGATGCATATAGTTTCCTTCTTTCAGCCTTATCAGCATACAATATGCAAGTAGGCAAATAAGTGAGACACGTGAGTTCGTGGATAACAATTTCCGTGAATGCTCAATATAGCATAATCTGTGCATTTACTGTGGCTGTCCATTTGTCCCTTTGAGCTTATTCGCTTTTCTGGACATCAAAGAGCAAGCTTCTCACCAATATAAAGCAATAGTACAGGATGTGGATTCCTTGCATCCTATTGTCAATTCATCACATTTTGGCATAAAACCAGCAATGATGCCCCTTATTTTTCTACAAGTCAATGCTAATGCAATATCTGTACTTAGCCAAGGATACTAAGGTAGTTAATTGGCACAACCTATGTGAGTTGGCTTACTTACCAGAAGTGCAGAGAACATTTTGACAATCCCACCAAAGCACAACGGTGGGATTGCAGCCTGTTTATTGATTTATAAAAGAATGAAAACAATAATGTTAATAATTATGTGAAAGATGTATTTTTTTAACAAAAAAAATAAGTGAAGTCAACTGGCTTGCAGAAACTGTGCACAAACATTTACCTATCATGGATAGGTAAATTTATTTTCATGTGCATATTCACAAAAATGCATTTCAGTATGAAATATTAAGATTTGTTTTGCATATATGTCATGCAACAAATATTGTTTATCTGATATAAATAGTCAAGGGCTAAGTTGTTAAAAAGAGTTGAGAAACAGAAATATTTTTGAAAGAAATCCACATTCAAATACTAGTGTCAGGTCTTATGCTCATGACTATTAATGATTCCATTATCTTTGATTATCAAGTCAGGCAAACATTTGCTTGTCCAGTGTAACTGAAAATTCAAATGAAAGCAAACAGAACAAAAACTATGAAAATAAACTGTCTGAATTTTATAGTGAATTATATATATATATTTTATACTTAACTTCTTATACACATAAGACTTATATAGAGAAAGAAAAAAGAGAGATCAAAATAACATACTGGCCAAAACAACATCCTGTTTGTAACCTAAAATCTTGTCAATATTCAGTGGAAATGTTGTTTTTACAAGACCAAGTGTAAATTGGAAAAATATAAACATATATGTCTTCTTAGGACTTAAACATGTCCATTGTGTGAACTTGAGATTCTTCATATCTAAGTTAAACTATAATCACCACAAACATTTACTGTTTCTTTTCCGAGAATATTAGCCTTACCCATGCAGCAAATTAAGTTATAGAATTAAAAGACTTCTTAGCCATAAGTCTCATTTAAAGATATATATGGCTAGTAATAGAGTTAAAAATCTGACTCTTGGGTAAATCCATGTTATATCGGAATAATCACGACCACCAAGAGAAGTTTAAAATGTTTAAAAGCAGTTAAAAGTTTAAAAGCAATTAAAACACTGTTTAAAAATAAAGGCAACCAAGCTTTCGTTGGGCCCTCCCGACATCATCAGGGTTGACAAGGCGGTTTTTAGGGAGGGTTTATATGCTGCTTCCAAATGTCTGCATCCGGCTACGGAACCGCGTGATCGGGCCCCGGTACGGGCGCTCCTGCGCTGTGAGTATCTTTGTTTTACCCGCATGTAACTCTTTTACCTTCTTTTCCCGTTTGTCATTATGGGGCCCTTGAGTATCTCTATCACGGGCCGGCTGGGGTTCTTTCCTACATCTCCCCTCCACTTCATCTTCCACACCCTTTCCCTCAACCTCATCATTTTTACAGGGTCTAATCCAGCCGCAGTCAGTCTTTCCCCCCCTTTTTCCAATCTTCGTACCTGACGGATCACCTCTCTGTGTACCATCATCCTGGCTGCTCCGCCCCTCCAACCTCCCATCGCCCTCGTCTTTCATGTGGGGATGCCCTCCTACTTCCCGGGGTCCCCTTTCTGCACATGATCCCATTAAGGCATATTGGTTAAGCTGTCTTTCCTGCCCGTGCGTCATCCCCCATTCACCTCCATCCATCATTCCCTTCAAACATTCACCCCTATTCGGATCCTCTTTTTCCACAGATTCATCATTGCCTTCTCTGCTAACATCCCACCTACTTTCCCATTGATCCCCCTCCTACCCTCGCAATCACTGCCATATCCATTAGCCCCAAGGGCACTTTCATCCATACTGTCATCCCCTCCGTTAATCCTACAGAGCCTCCGGAGGTCTTCGATGGGCTTCCGTCCTATTTCTCCTTCACTGGGCTTCTCTGTCAAGCCTCGATCAGCTTCTTCCTCCCCCCCTCCGATCTTAACATTTCGTGCGTCCCCCACCCCCTCCCTTCGCCACCTACTCCACACTCTCCCTCCAATCTTACCATAACCACTCAATCCACCATCACTTGTACTCGAGCTCCCTTCCTCCAACCAATCTTCCTGTTGTAACAGTTCCTTATCTACCTTCCCATCAACTCCACCTTCTCCCCCATAAGCAGTTCCATATTCTACCACCCCTTTTGCACCATCATCCACACCTCCATACGATCTCTCATCCGGCTCCTGGGGCCTGCGGGGGATACCCACCCCCCCCCACGGCCAACTTCCTCATTGCGGGGGTATCCAGCCAAACTTCCACACTCTTTCCCTCAACCTCATCGTTTTTACAAGGTCTAATCCAGCCGCAGTCAATCTTTCTCCCCCTTTCTCCTATCTTCGTATCTGGCGGATCGCCTCTCTCTGTACCATCATCCTGGCTGCTCTGCCCCTCCAGCCTCCCATCGCCCTCGTCCTTCACGCGGGGACACCCTCCTGCCTCCCGGGGTCCCCTTTTTGCACATAATCCCATTAAGGCGTATAGGTTAAGCTGTCTTTCCTGCCTGTGCGGCATCTCCCATTCACTTCCATCCATTGTTCCCTTCAAACATTCACCCATATTCGGATCTCCTTTTTTCCACAGACCCAACATTGCCTTCTCTGCTCGCATCCCACCTACTTTCTCATTGACCCCCCTCCTACCCTCACAATCCCTACCATACCCATTAGCCCCAAGGGCACTTTCATCCATACTACCATCCCCTCTATTAGCCCTACGGAGCCTCCGGAGGTCTTCGATGGGCTTCCGTCCAATTTCTCCTTCGCTGGGCTTCTCTATCAAGCCTCGATCAGCTTCTTCCTCCCCCCCTCCAATCTTAACATTTCGTGCATCCCCCACCCCCTCCCTTCGCCACCTGCTCCACACTCTCCCTCCAATCCTACCATAGCCACTCAACCCACCATCACTTGCACTCAAGCTCCCTTCCTCCAACCAATCTTCCTGTTGTAACAGCTCCTTATCTACCTCCCCATCAACTCCACATTCTCCCCCGTGAGCAGCTCCGTATTCTACCACTCCTTTTACACCATCATCCACACCTCCATACAAACTCTCGTCTGGATCCTGAGGCCTGCGGGGGATTCCCACCCCTCCGCGACCGACTCTCTCATTACGGGGGTGCCCAGCCGAACTTCGGCCCATTCCCCCCCACTTTTGTTCGCTGAAGCCTGTGTGTCCCTCAATTTTATGTTTTGCCATCCACTCCATTCCTCTCTTCGATCTCTTTGCCCCCATCCCCTTTCACCCAGTGAGGTCCGCGCGTCTCTCAGTCCTACATATCGTCGTTCGCTCCATTCTCTTGCATGCTCCACCGCGTTTTCCACTACTCTTTCCACACTCTCATCCCTACCCCCCTGGGATCCTGTACCCTCCTTGCATGCTCCACGGGGGCCTTTCCTCATTCTGTAGCCAGCTCCCCCGTTCTGGTGGTGCCCAATCGAGCCTCGGTCCGTTCCTCCCCACCCTCTTTTACTCGCAGTAGACCATGCACATCCTGATACTCCACTTCGTAATCCATCCTGCTCTTCTATACGCTCACAACCATCCCCCCCCAGTTCGTGCTGCGGTTCCTCCTTCTTCCTTTCCACTTCCTCGGCCAGCAGGCACTCCATCTTGCCCCGGGGTCTTCTTCTCACGCTCGGTCCACCCGAGGTGCCTTGGTGCCCTTGCAGCCGCTGGTTACAGCGGGATCTTCCCGTACGGGGCATTCAGGCTCCTGGGCCACTGCGTCCGACCCCATACCCCGAAGGGTGATGGCCCCGGGCGTGTCCATTCTGCGGCCCAGGCCTCTAACGTGGCGGTTGTTATGCCACGCCCTGAGGGTCTGATGTGCCTGACATATGTCCACGTGCCGGTTGATCGAGTCCCAATTCGAGAACCAAGCCTCTTTCAATAATCTGCCACTTTTGGTGGCATCAGTGGCAAGGACCTGGGCATGTTCGAAATCAAAACGGTGGTCCTGCTCGGCCATGTGGGACCATATTTGCGAGTATTGCTCGCCTCTTCTAATGGCCAAGTTATGTTCGTGGAGGCGGGTCTTGAGTCTTTTAGAAGTCTCACCCACGTAGTGGCTCTTGCAATCCATGCAATTAACTCTGTAAACCACCGCCGATCTTTCCATCGTGGGGGTTAAAGATATATATATCTTTAACCCGAATAACCAAAGACCTACATACAAACACCCGCGAAAACCTCAGAAAACAAATATATACAATTATCCAGACACTTACTTTCATGTACAATTAACAAATAATTTCATAGTAATAACACCAGGAAGGAGAATTATTACTAAACTGATACTACCTGTTTTTACTAATCTAATATTAGAAAATGTTTTTAATGATTTGGAACAAGCCAGTTGCAGCAATATTTTATGTAATAAACTTGATATTTTAGGTTTGAAAAAAATTCAGAAAATATGGCAAGTCCTTAATGTAGGTCTAACATATGAAATATTTTAATGCTTTTAAATTGAAATAAATTAGATTTCATAGTAATATATCCTTTTATTTTAATATAATAGCTGGGTCTCACTTTTGCATATTTAAAAAACTTTCTGAACTCAGAAAAAATAAAATAAAAACACCTATAAAAATCCGAAGGCTTATTTTTTAAGAAATTGTTGTAAGCATTTCATTATTTATACAGGAAAGAAAGAGAAAACATAAACACAATTAATATTCTTTTTGAATAGCATAAAGAGATTTTCAAAGATAAAAAAATATAAAAGCATACAAATCAGACACAACTAAACAAAGTATATTTAATATAATTTCTAAAGGATAGATGTAGTTTAATATTAGAAGGAATATTTCAGTACTAGAAGATTAGCAAAATTATTCTTTCTTAATTAGAGAATATAATATAGAAGAAAATATACTTTTTTCCAAAACATGCAGAATATTAAATTGCAAAATTTGGACTAATCCTATAATAAAAAGGTGTTCTGTAGTCATAACTATTGTATTATATTAATGCTGCAATCCATTATTATTTATGTGAAGGTAAATATGTATGAAAGTGCCATTGAACATAATAAGATTTATCTTGGTGTGTATCAATATCGAATTGTGTTTTGCAAGTACTTATTTGAAAGGGATGGTGCAATGTTACTAGATCATTTTCTTCCTCCCTCCTTTTTTGTTGAGCTAAATTTAGAATCATAGAATTTCTTAATAAATTGTTTGGGGGTTTATTTGCCCTTTTCTTGTAAATATATTTTCTATATTTCCCCCCCCCCCCAAAAAAAAAAACCCCAGGAAAAGGGAATTAACATACAGACCTGTCTCACACTATAGATTGCCCTTTCTCCATATGTAAAAGCTATTTTATGCATGGATAAAACCATGCACATTTCTCACTCAGTGCCTTAAAGATGTGGCTTAGCATACAGAGGGTTCAAGATTTATTCCCCAGCAAGCAGGACTAGGACAAAATCATTCTCCTAAGCTCAGAACAGGTTTTTTGACAATCAATGTACTGTAGATGTCCCAGTTACAATTCTGTATAAGGCGTCCTCTTATGTTATCTATTCATAGCTGTACATGAGAACATATGTCATTTGGGGCAAGAAGAGAAAAAAAAGCCCTGCCTAGCATCTGCTTCAGTCCCCATCACCTCCATCATTGAAAAGACACATGACTTCTTTCAGTTGTCTTATGATTGGAACTTACTCCAAACTGAACACTAATCATTCAACCTCATGCTGATTCCTTAGAAGAATTTGCTCATGATAACACACACATTTTAACATAACATTTTAGCATAACAACCTAAGAGTAATATCAGCTTCAAATACAAACAAAAACATTCAATATATTGCAGATAGAAGCAACTGTCTCATTATTTTATGTGAAAAATATAGACTCCATTTCACTACATGAGACATAAGATATCCAGGATTTTGTTTAACAGCAGTGAGCTTATAGGCTTTTTTGTCCAAATTGTTGTGTTTATTCTGAAATTATTTGGTGATACAGTTTTGTGAAATATATGAAATCTTACATTTTTCTATTCAAGGAACACAGAAAGAGGAAAATATGAAGCAAAATATATTTAAAATGTAATATGATAAAGCTTCCATTTAACTAACTGATGTGAATAGTTTAAAATACCTATGTAAAATATGATTCCTATTAAATGATATCAATAAAAATCATTATTTATATCAATACAAAATTATTCTTATTAAAAATCAGTGATCTTGAACATGATCATTCTAATCAACTAGAACTTTGACAGTAGGCATAATGAAGAGGCATAACTCTCATGTTTTCAAAGTATTAGTGAACTGATGGCAATGATGAAAATAAGTTTATTTTCAGAAAGTAGGCGAGAATGCAATGCATATGGGCAAGCCAGGGCTAAAAATGGTATGGTAATGAGCCCCAGAATTTATGTGCTATTCCTACAGTTTTGATCCAAATGTGATTACGATCACAATGTCTTTATTTGATATCTTCTGGGAAACCAGTGGTAAACTGAAGATGGCTCTGCAAGAATGAAGCTATTGACCAAGATGAAGAAAGGAACTAATGAATGAATCAGCTCCCTGAATTCCTCTCTGGATTAAACAGAGGACTGAGATCACCCATAGTGTTCCTTAGAGATGTTCCCTGTGATGAGACCAGCAGTCCTCATCAGGTTTCAAAGCTCTGGGAGTCAGGAGAGTCAATTTTGCCCAAGTTGTGATTCAAAGTCTTCAAACAGATACTGGGTTCACACACTCCTTTCTTTCACTGGAAATGGCTTGTAAATTGCTTTTCTATATATATAAATTAAGAACCTTCAGAAGGACAGATTTTATTATACCATGTGATTTTCCTTCAATCCTCAGCAACAAAAAATTATTTCAGTTTAAACATGGAAGAAAAAAAATTTTATTTCGAAAAAATCCAGGTATATTTGGCAACAATGTACTCAAAACTTTCTCTTTAGAATGATAATATAAAACTGAATTCAAAAGAAGAGATAGAAGAGAATTCAACAGAGAATAAGGCTATTTGGATATAAATTTAAAATACAGGAAATAAACAGATAAAGATGTTATCATGATGTTATAAAGGACCTACAAATGGAACTAGGTAAGGTTTTAATAGTTAACAGCGACACATAGGTAATAAACCAAAGAATGACTTGAAGTTTGGGCTTCAATTGAGAAGAGCTATTTGGCAAATTTTCTTAATTTGGATTTACAAAAGATATGTTCTACTTATGAAGAAATGCCTGAGAAAAAATAATGAGAAAAAGGAAAGAAATCAGGAATAAACATCCAGACCTTTAAAAGTAAAATATAATAAGTTTATAAAATTGGATTAGTTGATCAAAGTTAAAATGTATATGATCTTTTTTTTCTCTAGCAGCTTTTAGTGGATTTTTCTTGACTAGAACTGTATGACAAGGCTTTAAAAAATTGTTTATAGATATAAAATAAGAAATGGGGAAAAGATTTCAGTGTTGTATTTCAAGAGAAGATGATATTTTTCCATGTAAAAGTAAAAGAATATGACATTGGTTTACTTGTTTAAAGTAAGTATACGTATATTGCTATGTCTGGTAACTTAATAGATTTTGCTAACTAAAATTGAATTATGAGGCTTTATTATTTGCTGGTAAATAAAAGATGGGATATGCGATTGAGACATTTTTGGTCAAAATTTTACCGAAGGTGTTAAGTTGCAGAAATTGTTGGTGCTTGTCTTGATAGAGGGGGAATAATTTCTTTTATATAAATAGATAGATTTCTGTCTGTCCTTTTTCCCCCTTTCTTCTTTTTTTTCTCTACCCTTCTCATCTTTTCTTTTTTAATCTTTTTTTAGCTTGTATTAGTGGGATATACTACCCATCCTCTTCTAACCTTATCCCAGTCAACCCATCTCAAATCTGTTCTATATATTTTCAGTGAGGAAGTGCAAATCAGACTTCATTGCTTCATCTACTTTTAACATATTGATTTGTGTATCATGTTTCTGTATTATTGTGCAAGTCTCCTCCAAACAATTTATAGTGGAAGATAAAACCCTGTGATGCATTTTTACAATTTTCCATTTAAAATTGGTTGGTAAACCAACCAATGAAAAAGATCAAGAACAGCTATATTAAAGAATAGTTGACACATGATAAAGACTGAGTGACTCAGTCACCAGTAACAATAAAATCAAATAGTGGTATTTTTGCAGGAATATTTCAGACTACTCATAGAGCAGTTGCATGGTAAGACTTATCTTGACAATGTTAGGTTGGGAGCTGGCACATGAGGTATTCCATGCATGCAAACTTTCTGATATTATAGAAAAGCTAATGATACCCACCAGTGTGATTTAATGGGTTTCAAGCCCCTCATTTTTGACAGGAAAGATGATTTCTACCTGAAATTCTGTTTGTTTCTGATCTTGGGGAATTGTCCCAGTAGTTCAATGTGCATGTAACTGCACATTGTACATCAGCATGCAAGGAGAAATTACATTTTAAGATTCATTCCCTGAGGAAGGAAGGAAGGAAGGAAGGAAGGAAGGAAGGAAGGAAGGAAGGAAGGAAGGAAGGAAGGAAGGAAGGAAGGAAGGAAGGAAGGAAGGAAGGAAGGAAGGAAGGAAGTGTGCTTTGTTCTACAGTATATTGTCATTGACTACCAAGGAAGGTTAGATCTGGTTAGTGCTTGGAAGGGAGACCACGAGGAAACTCAAGACAATAAATAAGACTAGGAAATGTTAAAGAAATATCCCAAAAGAAGGAAATGGCAAAACATCTGTATTATTGCCAGAAAAACAACATGGACAATGTTAGGAACTTGATTCAAATAGATTTTTAACTTACTTTTAATATGCTCCAAGAAATTATTTCAGAAAGGCTTTGAGCACATAGCATTGATTATTCATAATTATTTTAAAAATAACAGATGTATAAAATATGTTTTGCATGGCACAAGCAAAATTATTGTAAAGAATGTTATTATAAATATCTAAACAACAGAAGTATCTAATAATAAAATGGAGTCACATAAATACTACATTTGCCTCTTTGAAACTGTAAGAATCACAATTAAAAGCTTTTTAAGAGAAAGGTATAACAGTAGAAAACTAAAATATCACTTTTGCTTTTATTTATTACTCAGTTCCAATGGATGCATCAAATGCAACAGAAAACAATTTTTTTAAAGAACTTTTATTTTTAATTAGCCATAAGTGAACAGAAATAACTGAAGAAGCTTATTTTTCAGATAGAAAAGTAGATTTCAGGTAGATTTATTCTTACTCCATTAAAAATGGTGGGTAGGAATTCACTGTAGAGTGGAAAGCAAAAATAGCTTAGGCTCCAAGACTATATTTCTGTGTACAGTTAACTAGGAATTGAATATAATGTAACTTAACTTCCAAGCAGATCTACATAGGATTGGACTGCACATGCTATTCTAAAAGAAATAATGTCTTCATTTTTATACTTCCTTGTCTGCTCTAATTTCTAGAAGATCATATTACTGTGTGCTCAGACACATCAAATTATAATGGTTATTGATGTTGCTCTTGTTTTATTCTCCTAAAGTACTTTATCACTAGAATACAGTGATATTATGGAAATTTAAGAAAGCTCTGTTGTTAATTACAATTAATTAAAATTCACACATACTGTATGTTAATTTTGTCTCTAAATATTCCAATTTGGTTTCCCATGCCAGAAATCTTAAAATCATACAAAAAGGTAATATAAGGTATTTCTGTTGGAATAATTTAAGAAAGAAGCAAACAGAAATGACAAGTTTTTGATGGTACCTGATGGTATATGTATTTGTGTATCTGAATATGCGGCCTACAGTCCCTAAAAGCTTAGCCATTATAAATGGGTTTGCCTTTCAAGTTCTATAAGACTCTGGGATTTAGATTAAATACAGAGCACTACCTCTGCATTCTTTCATTTAAAAAAAAAACCCTGAGCTACAAATTACAAATCCTCTTAGTTGAAAGTTTGCAGATTTTTTTTAAAAAAAGTTGAACATAATTAAAAATAAAAATTAACTTGCATGCATTCCATGCATTTTTTCTTTAAGAAAATAAAAGAACATCCTACTTCCCTTTATAATTCATTCATATATGCCCGCATGCTAGCCACCACATTAAATAAGATTCTCCCATAGTGGGCCCAGAAAAACCACCCTCATATTCTTCTCCCAATAAATCCCTAACCTTAAAAACAAGGGGCAATGTGAATGAGTTATCTCTTTACAGACTCAAAGCATGTTACTGTTCTGTAAGAACTGTAAGTCCTCTTCTGTTTGGAATAATTATCAGATCAGTTAATATAAGTATCTAGGTCAATAAATATCATAGGTCATTCTTTCTAATCTCTTTTGATTTTATAGGACAGGGTCTGGTCTAATGTAAGATAGACTGTTCAAAAATGTTGGTCTTTATATTAATCAGTCCTATATGAAAATATTAAATCAATGTTTCCTTTATCAGCTTTCCTATTTACAGTATGCACCAAATGCTTTATTGATAGACTCTTTGACCAAATGTTCTTTTTTACTAAATGGCATGAAAGTTAAATTCAGAAAAGCTCCTCAACATTATCTATAGTACCATTGGAAATAGTAGTCCTGGTTATTTGATAGTTTGATGGCATCGCTTTAAGATTCTGGAGTAAGTCTTAAAGCCTTTCAGAATTTTCCTCTCAGTCTATTTTAGGATAATTCCAGAATTATTTTTGCAAGTAAATAGGGGCAGCACACATGGATTGCACAGACTGCAATCCTACAGTTGTTTTTATGACCTTAATCTCTTTCAGTTTAAGAAGCTTTTCTGTAGTCGGTTTTGCATAACATGCTGAACTGCAAACTCGCCAGCCATATGTTAATATTGCATGTTTTATGTTGCTAATTTATGATTAATGTGTTGACACAAGATATTTAAAGGGAAGTTTATTGTGATTTTATTTCAGTGACTTGAGATGTCTAAGTAGGTGCATGATTGTTGCTCAGTTGTTCTGATCTGGACTACCATGGGATTTCTGATGCACATGTGAAATTTCCATGCATGAGATCAATAGTACAAACAATTCTGTGTTTAGACCTGCTCCATCAGCTGAAATGAAAAGGAAAGCAGGTGAGCAATTACAAGTGGGAAACACTTGTTTTTGTTTCACAAGCAGTCTGGTGATGCTACTTTTTGTTTTATTTTGGTTGTGTAATGAATTTCTCAAACACCATGACATTGCTAAGATTTACTTAGTATTTTCTGAGAAGATTTCTATTATCAAACTCAAGCTTCAGTCTGTAAATGTACTGAAGAGTTGGAGTAAAGCTACAATAGTACCGAGTTGAACGTATACGTAATTCTGCTTTTGAAAACGTTTTAGGACATTGGATTCTAAATACAAGAAATTCTCCTAGGCACTGCATATAGATACCACATTGTTCACCACCTTATAAGTGCCACGTAATAGCAAGATAGGCACAATGCTGTTTTGTTTCCATAAGAGAGCTGCACTAAATTCTCTTACTGACTGAAACTTGTTCAAGCTGAGCTGAGAACTTGGTGACAAGACCTTGTAAGTTTCTTGGCGCATTACTGACATGGTTTTTTTATTGCTTCTTCCAGCTGGGCAAGTAGAGCCAAGCAAAATGGCCTGTTGCCTGCTAACTTCAATTCAACTAGAAAAAAATGCTATATATATTTGTGTGTCATCCTTGTCTAGGGGCCATGCTAATTTTCTCTGTATGGTTCCAATTTTAGGATATGTGCTGCTGAAGCAAGCAGAAAAGAAAATACTATAAAATGGCAAAATTATGGGTCATATTCACAGGGATTTCTTCCTCCATGTTGTTGTATCTCTTTACAATTCTACAAAGGGAAGTAATAAAGACTAAATACTGTACTACTAGATTGCACCTTCTGACTAGCATTCAATTTTTAGCCATAAGTGTCTGTTGCAATGACAAAAAAATGATGAAACATGGATCTTGACAATACAAATTACATTCTTTGGAGCTTCTGTTGTGACACTGCATGTCTGTACTTAAGTTTGCATTATGGTGTCATGTTACTTGCCTTCCTTTACACTCTTCCATGGGCATCTCTGTTTCCAACCATGGCCAACTTCATAATTTCTTCAAAAAATTCTACAACTATTTTTAAAAGAAACATTATCTTTAGTACCATTGGAAATAATACTTCACAACTAAAATAATTTTAAAATACAATATTGCAACTCAGAATAAAATAAAGTATATTAGGATCTTCTAAAAAATCTCCAAAATAATATATGGATTGGAATAAAACTATATTAAGTATGATATAAATGTACTTGATAAGAAGAAAGTAGATTTTATGAATTGTTGATATAAGATTCAGAGGGCATGACTAAATTCAAGTTTTCAATTTAAGAGCAAACTAATTTTATTTGAGACATTTTAAAATTTAAGATTTCACTTAAAGAAAAGGTCATTCGTTAATCATAGCGGGAAAGCTTCAAAATGCCTAAAGCTGCTTCATTTGGGGCAGAATTGGATGAAATCTGAAAGGATGATAGATCCTTTAGAGAATATTAACTATGTAAAGTTTCAACCGGATTCTTTTTTTTTAAATAACATTGCATTAATTTTCCAGTTTTACATTTAAGTATTTAAAAAGCAATGTGGTGACTGAGTTAATCAATAGTTTGATAACAAAATCTTTAGTGCAAATCTCAGGTTACAACATCAGATATTTCTTCTCTTTTTCCCTTAACATTTACTGTCTCGTACTCAAGCTAGTACAATTCTAGTTAAAATCAACTCAATAAAAACATCATTATTACATTTATCAATAAATGTTTTGTTTATACATATCTTAATTACATTTAATCTTCATAAACAATTCATATCTGTTATTAATTTTTGCCCAATTTTTAGTTTCTCATCAATATTCCAATTTAACCTTTATTATTTATAATTTTCAGGCTTTGGGTAACCAAGATTTCCCTTTTCTCAATTCATAACAAAATATAGTATCCACAATACACATTTTATCTGTTTGAATATAATCTTGTTCTATTTCCTAAAAGTTGTCTATTTCCCACCTATTTAATAATACAATATCCCATTTAATAAATCAAAACTATTGTGTATATTACCTGGGTTAATCAATAAATCAAACATATTCATGATAATTCATTTTCTTTTCCCTTTTAGGTCTAATTTTTAAATATTAAACAGATAAAATCCTTATTTTCAACTAATTTACAAGTATTTTAAATCTAATAACCAAAATTCCCCTTATCTCAACATCTCCCTTTAACCCTCTAATTAATAATATGAAATCCACTCTAGTAAGTCAAAACCCCAATTTTCTTCAACCTTATTCCGGCTTTCTTCCTTTGCCAACTAGGCTTCCATATCAGTGCTTTTAGATCATCAAGTAGATCTCCCTCTATTATTGTACATGTTATTTGAAATGAAGGAGACCATTTAATTGCCAGTTTTCTGGAAGGACTAACCCATTTGTATTCATTAAATTGTCTCCCTGTTATTCCAGTTCCCCATGTTTGCTCTGTCTTCCATTCAATCTGGTCTTCTTTCTCAAAGTCCAAAGTCCATATTGCTATGGTCAATCTTTCCTCCACCAGTTTGGAGGGCTGCCCCAGTTTGAGCCTCTCTGTTCGCCCTCCCACAATCAAGCGGGGGTTCCCTCCTTGCTTGTTGCCCCTACAGGGCAACTTTCAACCCTTTCCAGGATCCCCCAGCAAAGAGAAATCAGACCTGGAAGACGGAGCTCGCCTTCCAAACGTCCATGGAAACCATGTCGGCAAACCGGAAGTCGTTTCAACTGGATTTTTCAAGAATTTCAGCACAATAATTTTCAAAATATTGCTCCTGAACATGGCCAATTAACAAATCTGCCCATCCTGAGAGGAACTTCTACATCATTAGAAAAAGTTCAAGCTATCAAATTTGCAGCTAGTTGACATACCTATAGTGATTAATTGACTTGCAATGGAAGAAGAAGCAGATTGGCACAATGAAATCAATGCCACAGAGATAGGCAAGCCACAAGGTGGGCAGAGAAAAAAGTAACATACATAGTCATGCATTCCTATATTTAAAAAAATAGTAAATGTTTGGGACAGTCACTATAATATTATCCTGGCACTCATTCACTCATTACTGCTCCAATCACACAAAAATTATCCTAAAGTACATATTGGTTTGATGCAACAGTTCTGTAGTAGACATCTAAGTCTATATAGAGAAGACTGGAGGTCTCAGTTTTCTTCTTTCAGGAGTCCCCTGGATCTTCATACCTCCTGCCTTGGAGCAGTGTCTCAGTAATTTCCACTGCCATTTCCCAGGAGACATCTACTTCTTAACCTTGGAGTGTGATATATAACTCTCACACTCTGTACTCCCCTTCTGGAAATTAAAAAAATCAAAAAGTAATAAGTATAATTATCTGTATAATGCAATGTGATCTATGCGATGTAAGGTTATATAGCATAGATCACATTGGCTAGAGATTTTAGCCTTTTCTATCCTCCTTAACTATACATTTAAAATACCAAGATAAATTTCAAAGGAGTTTATTCATAGGAAAACAATTGGTATCTTATATACCAAAAAAAAACTGCAAAATTCAAAACAATAAACTGGGCACATCTCCAGATCATGCTGGTCTATACAAATAGCCACTGACTGCCCCAGGTTCTCCATGAAAAGAAGCTGGAATAAGAGTTCCAAATTAGCATTATACATTAAACAAATTTTCTACAGAGAAAAAAATATTTTCTGGAAGGCATTCTGAAGTAGAAATAAAAGTTTTTTGTAGCTTTTATGCAAAAATATAGAAAAATGAAATGTTAATACAACAAAGCAATCAGGAATCAGATTTCAGGATCGGACCTAGAACACATTTCTTCCTAAATATTTTATCTATTTCTACACAACTAACCATTTTCCAAAGTTCTTCTCCTTTACCTGGGCTTTCTCTAAATTTTGGGAAATCCAATATTAATCAGGGCTATGAAGGGCTATATTACACCAGTGCTTTTCCCAATTTCAGTACACAGTTTTCAGTGGAGTTCTCCCATAATTTGCTTTTTGCTTTAAAATAACCAAAATAACCTTTTTCTACCTCCAGTAGAGTATTTGATTCTATAAGTGGCCCCAAACATATAACTGCTTCTTATGGGCATCTCTACTAGCATTCTGGCATAAGGGTTGGTTGGCAGGCTACATTCAGAAGAAGTATATATCAGACTTAAACCCATGTTCAGAGTACAGATAGTTGAACTGAACTTCAAGTTGTGTAATAATAGTCCATTACCAGAAGAAACAGCAAGTTAAAGCTTATGGCTTGTCAAAGAAGTTGGAAATTGAGCTGAGGAAGTGAATGAAGACTAAAGTACTGGTTAGGTCTGCCATCCTAAAAGATCATGTATAAGAGGAGAATTTAATAATGTTATAAAACCTAACCAACTATTCAAGTCAATGTCACAGATCAGTACATGCACCATTGGCGTTCTACATATATAAAATTAAATTTATAATATTATTTACTGAAATGGCAAAAAAATCCATTTATTCTGCAAAGTATTTTAAAAGCTATGAAAAGAAGCCACTTGATTAGAAATGAGTCTACATCATGATTTGTAAATCTCTACTGATTAAAGTTTCAGTTGAAGCTTCCCTCTTTTGAAGCACTCCTTACACAGTCCAGATATGTTTCTTAGAATGTTCACTGAGAGGCAGAATATGAAGGACTGAATGGTCAGAACTGCATGGTGGTATTCCCATTATTTTATTGGAATTAATATCTATTGACTCATCCAGGAATTCCTAGTGCATGAACTTAGCTTTCAGACATTTCCTTAGAGACAAATAAAAGAAATATGCAAACCTCTGGCTAATTTCATGGAGCCTTCAATCTAATTTTCAATTTTTTGTTGAAGAGATCATCCTTTTTAAGCACTGCCTTAAGTCTGCTGTTTGGGAGAAAGAAAAGAGCATGTCAGAAAAAATGGGGTGGAGGTGTTGGAGGGAGAAGTGTTCCTATTCTAAAAGGAGGAGGAGAAAGTATGATTTCAAAGAAATCATCCACTTGTTATTCTGCTGACAATTTTAGCGGAGGATTTTGAGAGGACATTAGGCCAATCTTTATTCAAGAATATTTGTTAAGGTCACCTATCTCAATGCATTTTCAACTCTGAATGAAACTTCTTTGGCAGAAGGTCTGCAAACTACATTCTGTGTGTGACTCTGTCTCTTGCATTTTGCCTCTTATCATGTTTCACTACATCTTCATGATGATTTATGAAGGGGGGGGGACAGGGAGTACAGTTCGCATGAGGAAATTGTTTTTTTCCTTAAGGATTAAAGAATGAAGAAAACAATTAGAAAAGCAGAAGCCATCTTTCAGAAAGTAAAAACGCACCAAAATTGTTAGCACTTGAATGATGTGAATTCTGGTAAATGCCAGCCTACAATATGGTAAAAATGAATCAATCCGTTCAGCTTAGTTCAGCGTCTGCAATGGCCATCTGGCGGAAAAGCAACCAAATGGATCCCTACATATTCATCTTCATTTTCACAAATACTCAGGAGAATGTCAATCTTGGGCAAAATAAAATTAAATCACCATAATTTTTAAGACCTCTTTTCCTTTCATCTTCTCTGGAGACATGCATATCTATGCAAAAATAGGAAGAGGGGAAAAAAACAGAAAATGTGGGTGGGTAATTCCTCTATTGAAGAAGTGTTTCATCATTTCAAAACAAAGAGCTGATTTTGCACATGGTGAAGAATATTATTCCTTCTACACTCTCCAACAGTTTTTTAAAAATAAACATAGATCATGCATTGGATGAATCTGGTATTTATAAGCTGAGCAACTTTGAAAGACCCACTCCTCACACCTGCATCATCTTTCTCAAACTTGGAATTATAATCTTCTATGGACTAAAACTGATGGTGATAGAAAGAATGACCTGAAAATACTGACCATAATTGAATGTGTCACTGATTTATTGGAATTTCTTAGCTTTTCATGTACTATATATTGAGCCCTTTATTTGCTCAATCATTCATTTGATTCAGGTATCAAAATGTTCTGATCTGAATTATCAATTCACAGTTTGAATTTCTACATTGTCAGAATTAGCCAATGTATTCTGGAAAGTCAATCCTATCAATAAGAAATTATCTTTCTGCATGTTGATCTCTGGAAAAAAAATGTCACACTAGGTAATAAAGCATGTTATTTGTAAGCATGTTTAAGGTAATACTGATAATAATGAATATGATTTTTTTTTTTCAAAAACAGATTATGTGAGGTAAATCTTCTCTGCTCCTTTGACAGGGTAACTTTTGTAGTGACAAGGCAAATATTTTGAAGATAATTTACCTGATTTCAGTAAATCTTTTACCAAGATTTCATACTGCAGTCTCATTAACGAGCTGTAAAGATACAGCTTTACAGCTTGGATAGCACTAGAGTGAGCTGAGTCCATAACTGGCTTTTTTTTACCATACTCAAAGAGTCAACATTAATAGGTCTACATCAAATCAGAGAGCAGTAATCATTGGAGCTCCACAGGGGTCTGTTTGTGAGCCAGCATTATTCAATATTTGAATAGGGTAAAACTGATGGACTGCTTTTCAAATCTATAGATGACAAAAACTGGAATGTTTGGCCAACACCCAGGATGTCGAAACAAAATTGCAAACTAATCTTGACAGGATGGAAAATTATTGTGAAAGGAACAAGAGGTCTTTTAGTAGGAAAAATTGTATTGTTCTAAACATAGGGAGAAAAAAAACTATATAGGCACATTCAAGATAGGGAATTCATGGCTACTGTTGTCATTGATAACAACCTTAATGTGAGTCTACAATGTGACAAGTTGCTGTAAGGGCGCTGGACTGCATAACAAAGAAATGTGAATTTGTTATTTTTTCTACCCTCCACTGGTAAGAACACATCAGGAATGCTATGAACACTCCTGGAACGCAACATTTCCAAAATATTAACTATCTACTGCAGATTTTAAAAGGCCTAATAAAGATGATATATGGCCTATGATATCATCTTTATTAATCTATGAAGATAATTAAAAGAACTTGAAATGCTCAGTCTGGAGAAAAATTGAGAGGACTTCATGATATTTTTGCTTAGATACTGTATAAAGGGAAGTTTTGTGGAAGATACAGTACTTAAAATTGTTTTCCATGCTACAGAAATTAAGCCCAGTTATTACAAGTAAAATTTGCAGCTATCTAAATTTAATTTATGTATAAAGAAACCCTGATAATAAGATTCTTAAGAAGTTGTATCAGTCTTCTTATAAAAGTTGTGGCTTCTCCATCTCTGGATGTTTTAAGACACTGGACAGCTACCTCTCTTGGATAAACCAACTGGTTTTCCTACAGATTGCAGAAAGTTAAAATATGTGTTCCTTCTAGTTCCCTTAAACCCTACAGTTCTCTGACTCTACCCACAGGAAAAAAAAAACCCATTGAATCATCAGACTGATAATGAAAAACCAATTTGAATAAGCCATTTGATCCAAACTGACTATCCAAATTAGAAGTATGATTCCATTTGGATATTTGAAGCATAATCAATTAATGCATCTTCTGTTCAAATTTCTGAACTGAATCTTTATCCTAATAATCAAAAGAGACCAAGATTTGCTTCAAGCCATCCTATGGATTTAACCTTGATTCTGCCCATTCTTAACTGACAATCTAATCAACAAATCCCTGGTTGTCAATTTCCATACTATACACATTTGGCATCCTAGCTAAGGATGAGAGGGTATGTGATTCGGCACATTTGAAGGTTGTCAATTTTGGTGCAACTCTACCATATAACAAATGTTAATTCAGTTTAGAAGAAGACCAAGAAAAGGATAAATTAATAGCCTGGCCCAACTAGTTGGGATCCTTATAAAACAAGAAAGTAAATTTGAAATGCAGGTAGAATCTAAAACAGTTAATTTACTAGAAGTCAGTGTGCTGTTGAAATTAGAGTGCAATGATACAGAGACAGGATTCAATATTACAGCAAGTTAAACCAGGAATTAGTTAGAAGACAAATAAAGACGTAAATGAAATAAAGTAGCATGTGAGATTGAACCATATTTTATTATTCTTAATTGTAAGACTAATAGCCCTCTAATTCTGGTGAGAAATACATAAACATGTAAAAGCTTGATAATTCAACTATAGGTTTTTCCAAGACTGCAATGGAATTATTCAGTTTGAAAGTGTTCAGTTGAATCATACCACTAGAGCAGATCCAGTAAGTAGTTTAGAACTGTTATCTACCATATTGAAGCAGCTGCATTACTTGTCTTTAGCTGTATCCTTAAACCTTCAGTGCTTTTCTGTGCACAAAACATTTGAGAATTAGACAGTCAGTGCTGATATACCCCATGCCACCTCTTCTCAAAAGGGACCATCATCTCTGAGGCTTCATTTGGAACAGATTGTATTGCTGCCAAAGCATATGCCTACTTTGAACAAGTCCATTGTCTACTAATATCAGCATATCTCATCTTACATGCTGATTTTTAAACTGTTAAAGAGAGAATCCTATTATACAGATTTCTATTTCTCAATGTAAATGAATAGTTTGGGGAAACAGTAATTCGACAGAATATTATTGAAGACTGGACTCAATAAACCAGCAGACAAACCTATCCAATGATTTCATGGACTCCAACCAACTAGGATAGTCCTTGCTACATCACAACTATTGCATTTACTTCCACATCATTTATGCATAATATTCATTTATTTAATTTTGTTTATTAAATAAATTTGCATTCCATTTCATAATGGAATATACAGTATATCTACAACTTTCTCTAGGCAAAACCCAAATGTTTATCATAAAGGACATCAATGAATGAGAGGATATATTTCAACCTCTTCTAATTGTTTACCTTTGGAATTTAAATAAGCTACCTCTATTATCTCTCATCTGTCTCTTTTTTATTCCCTTTCTCTCTCCCCTCTCTCCCTCCCTCTGTCCCCCCCTTTCCTTTTTCATAGGTTGCCAAAATAGGAGGGGAGTGTTTAAGAATTTTTTTTCCAAAGCTCACCAAATATGTATTTAACCATGTCATCTATGCATATTCAATTCAGAAATAAGCTACCTTATGATCAATGGGATCTGCTTCTACTAAGTCTGTTAAGGCTTAGATATCTCCTGCAAATGTCCCAGCTCTTGTGTTTCTAGTTTTAATACCTCTAATACCTGTGTCTGTTAGCATATTGCAATGATCACAAAGTCAATCCATAAGAATAGCATAAGCATCTCATTTTAGCCACATCTGAAATACCACAAGCTTAACAGTCAAATATATTCTTTCCCTTACTCTCCATTTCCCATATGGATTTCCCAATCTTTTAAAGCCAGGAGGGCATTTGAATTTAACAAGCATGGTATACTACTAAACAAAAATGGCAATTGTGCATGCAAGGGTTACAACCACTCATTCAGTGACCATTCAAAGTTACAATGATACTGAATGAAAGGGACTTATGACTGGTCCTGAGAATTTGGGCTATTACTTTGTCCTTACAGTCAATCATCATGATCCAAGCAATCAGTGCCAGGCTTACAATTATGAGGTCACAGCGAACTTCAGTTATATTGTTGCAATTTCCAACATTCCTTGCTGACTTCCTACAAGCAAAACCAATGGCAAAGCCAGCAGAAAGTCAGAAGCCATTCCTCCTCTCACAATCTTCTTGCTCAGTTATGCTCCATAGTACATTCTCATTGCACCCTCCATAGCATTCTTGCACCTGACTGTGCACCTGTCTGCACACAACTATGCACCCCCACTGTACCCCACAATACCCTCCACAGCACCCTTACTCCCACAAGCCTGCTTGCCTGAGATTTTTTCCTCTTCCTGCTTAACAACCCATGTGATTCTAGGGTAATGATAGCAACTGGGACTACCAGAATTGCCATCTCTAAGTGATATAGTCATGGGACACTGCATTTTACAACTGTGTCACATAGCAACAGAAATCCCAGTAGTAATTTTCATTGTAACTTGAGAACTACCTGTATTTACAAAATGGTTGCCCCAGTGTGTTTTGCCAATCACAACCAGATTAAACAGCACATTTACAAAGGTAGCACAGGGAGCATATCCCATTTTTATTTCCTAACTGTGGCATCCATGTAGAATCTAAGAGTGGAAAGAAACATGATTCCGAAGACTGGGGCACTCTTTTGCAACATGCCTGTTTGCTTTATCATTTTGTTTGGCATTATAAAGAAGGTATCAGTAGGCAAATTAATTATCACAATGCCATGCAGTTTTCCCTGAAGTAGCCCATCATGAAGTAGCCCTACTTGAGTTGAATATCCTCTGCCAGCATCTCTTTTGGGTCAATGCACAGGCAGAAATCCAACAACCCACATAAGGGTCACTGATTTGTTCTCAGTTGTGGTTAATTTTCAGAGAAAGTCAATTTTTGTGTAGATGTCTGGTGCTGCTTTTGGGTGGTTTGCAGCCCCAGAGAACAACCTAGGGTGGTGATTTGCTGTTCCCATTTCTAATGCAGTCACCATGCAGAAGAAATAAAAAATGTTGATATGTATTGCTGCATCAAAGCAATCTTAGGACAAAGCTCCTTTTTAATGTTATTGAAAGGAAAAGAAATCAAGTGTTGGAGAAACACTGACCAATTCATCTCTTTGCAGGGGTAACCACAGGGGACTTGAATATTTTAGCACACCCTGAAGACCCTTCTGGTCTGCATTTTATATCATTGGTGCACTCATGTCCTAGAACTATCCTGCCCCATTCAGTAAGGAATATTTAAATACTGTCTCGTTTAGATAAACATAGTGCACAAATGTTAAGCAAGAGCTGAAAAAGATACGAAACCATAAAACGTATCTCTTCACCTGCTATTCACCCTATACAAAGACAAAAATTTCATTTCAAGCAGCCCACTTTGACATTCTCTGATTCCCCTAGGAGTAACACCAAGTAACACTGTTCTCTTGTTTATCTATTCACTTGTTTAAAATTTAAAAGTGCCTCTTTGATACAGTTTCTGGAAAGTTACTGATGTATTTTTAAAGTGTGCAGGGCGACATGCTTGCTTTTCAGAAATAATGTTTTCAGGTTTAGTCAGTTCCATCCTCATATTATTTATTATATATTGTTAAATATTTATTTGGCCACCTTTTTAGTGTACTTGCCTGTGGGGAATCAGTGAGTGCTTTTGGCTTCACAACAATCCTGTTAAGCAGGTTAGACTAAGAGACAAACTGAAGTGATCACGGCCCTTTTACTTCTGTACGTGGATTTGTCTTTGGTTATTCTAGTTTTAAGACCAGCAAGGTGTTCATATACCCCACTGGCTTTCTATGTCAGCATATCTGTCCTGCTTTCTGACGATATTATTTTAGTGACCATAACTTGTATGTTAAAAATATTCATTTTTGCATTGTTTTAAATGTTTTTTTTATTCCAAATTCCTAAACCCAAACTTCAAACAAGGAAGTGAAAGAGTGTTTGATTATTTCAAAGCTCTCTTCTTTGCAGAGGACAATCTGGTCAAGGGACTTTAGTAAAGTGCTCTCTCTTGTGCAGCTAGCAATACTTTCCAGCTACAGAAAATGTGACACTTTCAAAAACCAATTAATAATATATTAGCAAACTTGTCTCAACATTCATCAAATGAATGTTACAATCCTTTATAATTTGATGGAATTTTGTTCTCACAAAAAATGGATGAAAAGCAGGAGGTAGGAACTACTATTTTAATGGAATTCCATACTAGCTTTATTAATATTTAACTGCACTTGGGAGGACATATAGCATATTACTGGAGATATGAACTGTGCAGGCATGAATTGTACTGACATATTTATTTGTAGTTTGTTAGTTACCCAAAAGCCTATTTTTCCCAGAATGTTGCACCTCAACTTCTTAGAATGCTTAAAACAACATATGTAAAATGAGATCAAAATATAACAAAAAGGAGGTAATTTGGAAGCCAGAACTAGAAGAGAGAAAATACAAATGCTTGCCAGAGTCATAAAACCTGACTCCAAAGAATCAAATAGCCTAACGGTAAAATGAAAACATTCAACAACAGTATTTGCATCTTTCTAGTATAAATGAGATTAATATGTAGCAAAGATTAAGGTGAGATTTAGGAGTAGGTGTTAAAATCAGATTAAGGAGAACAGAAGATCTTGATCTGGTGCTAAACATTTCCCTCAAATCTAAGTGAAAATCATGGTCTTATTTTATCCTTCTGAGTGTATTACATTTTCCAAGATTCAGTTGAATACATTGTAAGAGATTGTACAAAATGAACCTGTACATTTGGAGGGTTTTCAAAGATAGGGTAGACTTACTCCCTGCTTTGGAACTCAAATTGCTTTGAAAATGATATGTCCCGTTGCTTAGCATGGATATAAGAGTACTTGCTGGTTGTTTGTGTCTCATTCTGAGGGGGAAGAGCAGCCTTGAAGAGGAGGAAATGGCTTAATTTCCCTTCCTAATTTTCATTTTTGTTGTAGCAATGTGTATGACAATGGGTTCCACCATAAATCTCCTCTAGAAAAGCAACAATAAGTATTCAAAAAAATAGGTTCAAGACTTAGAGAATTATGACTACAGAAAAATACTTTTCTCTTAATACATCTTCAATTGGCACCCAGAAATTTCAGTAAGACTAGAGTAGGTGAGGCAGGTATATTTGCAAGGTGAGAGAAAAAAAGTCAAGATAATGTGCCTAATTTCTTTATATGTGTCTCACTTTAAAAAAAAAAAAGCTAGCTTCAATCACACCATTATGTCCAACATTTTGACTTATTTGACCATACACTTAAGACAGCCCTGTGGTGAGAGGCGAGAACAGAGGTACCAGCCAAGGCCAAAGGATTTAAATATCTAGCATTTTCCAGGCAAGAACTTTAACATTAATCCCTCACAAATTCCTCCCACCAGACCCCATTTTTCAGTTTCTGTGAGAGTAAATGAGCAAAAAGTCTTTTTCAAAAAAAAAAAAAGAAAGAAAAGTCCTGAAACTGGAAAGTCACCACAAAGCTCTGGTTAAAATCTCACACAGTTAATCACAAAATTGTACTGTCTCTTCTTGTCTGCTCATCCTCCTTGAAAAGGGGATGGAGATGGGTCTTCATGTGAAAAGTGTGAAAGAAAATATATATATCAAACATTGGTCTCAGTAGACAAACTGCTGGTAATAGCTTCACAGGAGCTTCACTTTGCTTTTGGGGTCTCCTGCCATAAATCTTTCCAAGTAACATTTCTAATGGTGAATTCAAGGTCCAAACAAATCCAATGCTCCAATTTTGAATGTTGATGGATTTATGCCATGTTTCCTTGTCCTTTCTCAGCCTCCTCTGTGGTCCTTAAACTTATGGTAGTCCTAAATTTATTCTTTGAACTTATGATTCAAAAAGCCATAAATTGTGCTAGACAGGAAATAACATTTGGGACTGATCATGAGAACTATGTAGAAATGCACCTAAGTAAGTGGTCCAACTACTTCTTTTGGAAGTGTGGTCCCTACCTTGCTATTCAAGAGTCAGGAACAGCTCTTTGCCTGGGAAGCAATGCACTCCTGCATTACTCCCTTTGGGAGCTGAACTTTTCCAGATGTTTCACATCCTTCAGGGATGATTGGCCATTGTTATTTAGCTTAATACCATTTTTAATTCTCATTCTAATTCCTGTGCTTTGAACCTCA
>NW_015386906.1:614251-626692 GCF_001527695.2 Protobothrops mucrosquamatus | reverse complement strand
GTATACAGCAATATTTTCTGCTCTGGATGCCAATAAATCTCTTTAGTTTCCTCACTATGATACCGTGTGGGAACTAAACTTAGTCTAAGATCAATAGACTTTGGAGTCTATACCTTGGATCAATAGCTCAGTAGGAAGGTTCATGCTTTGCATGTGGAAGATCCTTATTTCAATCATTGGCATTTCTAGGTGAAAAGAAGCCGGGCTAGGATGTTGAGAAGAAAATGCTCTCATATGGGAAAAGATAAGTTTGTTGCAGAGAAAGAAAATGGGCAGAAAGACCTTTTCATTGTTTTTGGATAAGAGGCATCTTATTTCTCCACTCCCTGAATTATTTTAATTGAAACTGTTCTTTTCAGGAATGAATATATAATGATTAAGAACTGATATTTATGCCTTCTTTCCTATACCCCCCCATCTCTTTTTTCTTTTCCTTTTCATATCATTTATACTGTAAATCTACAAAGGAAATATTTGTTTAACTTAAATCAATGAAGAGTTGAACACCTTAAATAAATAATAGCAATGTATCTTCACTGCACATGTTATCATGATTTGATTTGTCATAACCTGCAACATACTGTAGAAACATAGGGATATGTCTTATGTTGCATTGGATTATTACAATTCTGAGTTGAGTTACAGGGACTTTCAACATCTTCAGGCAGTCCTATCCAGAGATGCCCAGAAATAGGTTTTTACATAGAAAGTATTTCTTAATAAGTGAACTATGGTCAATCTCCCATATCTATACTCCTAAAAATAGAAAACAACTTTAATATATTTATATGTTACCCTTTCTCCATGGAACACAAATTAAGCATATAACTTTTAAAAACAATGTGTGGTATGTTTCACTGAAAAATTGTGACAGTCTAATGGAGTGTATGGCTGAATAGAAATTTGAATCTGTATTTTCTACACCTTTACCTGTAATTCTACTCATGACATATAGTACATACACATCTTCTTATATATTTGTTCTTCAAAATTTCATAGCTATCAAAAAATCAGGCAATGCATCCAATATGTGGTGGTGGCATTTTTTACAGTGGGATTGCCATAGGCAAAACAGCATAAACTTGTCTAGACATCAGTGTAGCATTGCTTATTTGTTTCCCCAAGGATTTGAGAGTAACATTCAAAGGAGTTGGCAAGGACCAACAGAGTCACTTTACTAAGTAGATACAGTTTGTATCTAATGGGCTGAATAAAACCAAGGCAATACGATTGAAGGAAAAAATGATGGAAAGAAAAAGTTCCTGTAATGCAAAGACAAGGACAAAATCAAGGTTTTATCAGGATTTATTTTAGCCCATCTTTTTTGTAGAAAGCTAGAGCTAGAGCTGTACCAAATTTCCTGTTGCAATGGTGTCTATAACAGTTTTGCTATTACAACAATGGACAGAACAATTTCTTTCTGCCAAAGATTGGGCATATGGCTATGTGTATGTATGTTTCTTTACGCACTAAATAGGAGCGACAACAAGTGCTTTAAAAGCCTAATTGTCCCAAATATTATTATATTCTAGACTATACATGGGTGTATCAGTGGTGGAATTACAAATAAGGGAAGTGATGGAAGCTATTACCCATCAATGGAAAATATTTGCACAAATTTCTTCTTTTAAGGTAGTGATAGAAAGATTCGTTTTAATAATGCTAAAAAAATATCTCCTGGGAAAGATTGGCCAATCCTAGGGTGAAAGAATATAAGAAAAGAAGCTTTCTTGTCAAGGTTATTCAGAAGTACTTTGCTATTGCCTCATTCTTAGGACTGGCCCAAGAAAGTGACTGGCCCAAGGTAACCCAGCTAACTTTGTCCCTAAGGTGGGGCTTCAACTCAGGGTTTCCCAATTTTTAGCCAGATGGAATAATCACTACACCAAGCTGACTTTTGGACAACATATAAAACCTGTTAAATATAAAAATAGTGACCAGAAAGATTTGTTATGATCTTTAGTAGACTGTCATTACTGTATTATCCCAAATTACTATCGATTGGTGGATTGATTGATTGATTGATTGATTGATTATATGCTATAAGTCAGTGAGGACTCTTAGGAACTGCACAGATTTAGAGAGAATAATTCTCTCTAAATAATTCTCTGAGTCAAGGGCCAGAGTTTGGTGTAATTTATTAACAGCATTAACATATTTTCATAATTGAAAAATATCCTTGGAATAATTCCAACACCCCATCTCCTCAGTGGCAAAGGAAGGTATATTGTGCTAAACAACTTGCTGAGTAATGGAAAAATGTAATTTTTTTTTATTCACTCCTTTCCTGCCTCTCACACTCCATAGTCATGCACATATATTTGATTTCACATGTTTCTAAACTGAAGACAGACAGAACAAAAATTGTTATTTTTGCTTGACTTCAGTGTCTAAAACTAGAGTAAGGTAAGTAGCCTGCATATTAATTGAGGGTCAGGCCAAATTAACAAACGGTATGCATACCCTTGTGGCCTCTCTTTCTCACTTGCACAGAAGAGGCATTACAAATTTTGCTGTTTTGACATGAAAGTCATCACTTCAGGCCTTTTCATTCTGACCTTGATCACCTACAGTTCTCTTGTCTTTTTTGCCTGAGCTGGTCCTGGAGCCAGCTCTATAAAGTCTTGAGAAGTGCGGAGAAACATTTGAAGCATTTCTTTGCTCAGAGGTAGGGTATGTACAGAACACATTTCACTGTTGTAAAAAAAAACTAGGATTGCTCAGCTAAAGGAAATTTGGCATAGAAACAGAGCACTAGCTGTTTTTACAAAAGACTAGTGTTGCAACACTATCTGCCTGCCTATCTTCTATTTCATACACACATCCACACACACACACACACATCCACTGAGTTTTAGTTTACAGTACTGTTTATTACAGGAATTCTGAATATTTTCCACCCTTTTTCCACTAGCATTCTCTCTCTCTCTCTCTCTCTCTCTCTCTCTCTCTCTCTCTCTCTCTCTCTCTCTCTCTCTCTCTCTCTCTCTCTCTCTCTCTCTCTCTCTCTCTCCAGCAATTCAGTTCAGCAACTAAAAAGAGATCTTTGACAGCCTCTCTGTGTGTGACTGTGCATGCACACAGAGAGATATACCTATATAACCTGACCTGTCAAAATAATCTGAGGTCAAAAGCAAAGCTGGATCAGTGTTAAAGCATATGCTAAACACTGAGGGCTATATTTCATGCCTCCCTTCCTCTCTTCCCAGGTAAGACATGCGTTTCCCACCTGAGAGAAGAGAAAGCTGAACAATGCAAAGGGAGAAAAAAATCTCCTTCATGAAGAGGGGGAACACAAATGAAAGTAATATGACTGCTGGAAAAAAAATAGGAATAAATTAAAGAGAAACAAGTGACTCGATGCAAATAAGACTTGCTAGTATAATTTATTGATGAGAATATTTCTGTTTTTTTTTAATTGTAAGTTAAAGAGAAAGTATCCAACAGGATCTGCTTTTCATGTTTCTTCAGTGAAACAGTGCTTCTAGTTTTGAAACACTCACTAGTTTTGAAACACTCACTGGAAACACTCACTAATTAGAATATTAGGAATTAGGAATATTAGGAACCATTTCATTTGAAACCTTTGAAAGGCATATCACAATATCTGTAGACTACATTTCATTTAATGCTAGCTATTGCAGCCTATCAACTTGCCTTTGGAATTGTTAAGGAAGGTTTTAAAGTGTTGAAGGATGACCGTAATCTAAATATAGTGATGGAAACAATTTGCAGATAATAATGATGTCAGACATAGTATCCAGGATCCAATGCAGAGACTTTGCCAAGTGCCAGTATCAAATATTATAACAGCTTTTAGCCACAAACATTAGGTAGTCACTCGTTTTAAAAAATCAATGATCCAGACTGCTGAGTTCACAAGACTGGGCTTACTGCTTCTCTTGTTTTAATTACACTTACACCCAAAAATAAAAATGCACTGATGATGTGGCATCATGCTGGAATTCTGATGGAGGTCCTGGTAATACAAAGGAGGAAAAAGAAATTAAAGGAGGACTCAGATTTAGAATTAGTGTTTCAAGGGCTTGCTGGGGCTGAAGATGCCCTCTGCTGGTGCCAGGCTGACCCAGTGCCTCCTGCCCCTCTCTCTACCAACGCTAAGGGTCCTTTGCTCAAAATTTCCTATTGTTTGTTTGGTGCTCACTCTCTGACACTTTTTTGTAATAAGTGGGAGTCCAACTTTATTTCTAAAGGTATCATTCTAAGCATAAGTGTCCCAGGCCTAATGTTGCTATACCTTTCCTCTTTATTTTCCACCTCTTTTAAATAAATGCTAGAACAAATATGTCCTTCTTTTCTGCTTCCAGTAAACTGTCCTGCATGACGCATCAATGATTGGGGCGCATTATTATTAAACTTAGATAATTCAAAATGAAATGTTTTGATGCAAAAAGCTAGTGGGAAGGTTATAAAAGAGCATTAATAACATAAGTATCTCAGAAATGGCTCCCACTGAAATTTCAAGTTTTGATGGGTGTTTAAAGGGAAATAATAAACCTACTTAGAAATTTTAGCTGGTTAATCAAATAGATTTTGCTGAACACTGTCCCACTGAACTAAAAGGATTTACATTTAAGTAGGCCTACATAGGACAGTTCTTTTGGTTAATTAATAGACTGATTGGTTTCATTTACATATGAATAAAATAGTTTTGAAGAAGAAAAGGCAAGCTGTGTTTTATACAATGCAAAAAGTGGATCACCGCAGGAAACATCTTAAGAAAAAAAATATGACCACCTATATGATAAAGAAGGAGAAATCTAAAAAACTGTAGCTCAGTGCAAGGACATGAGTTCAGTCCTTAGTATCTGTAGCTGAAAGGATCGGATAATAAGGATGAGAAGACCTTTTGTCAGAGTCTCTAAAAAGCCCCTGTCAATCAGAACAGACAAGGGCGCTAAGTTGGAGAAATACTCTAAATATAGTCAGGAAGCATGTGCATCTCAGGGTAGAATGTAATAATGTAAGAGTGTGTAACAAGGTTGCATATATGGTGTGCTTACTACATTTACCTGAAAAGCAAAAAATACTAAACGTAAGATTATTCTTTCCTCCCCCTCCTTTCTTCACATTCTCTAAAAGCAAGATTAGGAAGGGGAGAAAAATCCTCATCCACCATCATTACTCTCAGTAGATCAAAGACAATGCTCTTATTTTAAAGATAAATTATCAGGTGGGGACAGCCTTGTCTTTCAGATAAATATTGGCAGAATTGAGAAGGGATGAGTCTTCAATGGGCAGGGTGATGTGGAAAATGGATGGGGCTATGTCGCACACACTCATAGGCTAGCTGTGAATTTCTTTCACCCTGCCCCCATTGTTGGAAATGTTCAGAAGATTTTCTTTCCATTTTTAACCGTGCAGTTTTTTGCGCATTTCCACCAGAACTGATGGAAATCCATGCTTCTGATTTACAGGAATTATGCATTACAATTCCATAGGAGTGCTGGAAAGTAAATGGAGAGAACACTCTATTTTGTGTGTGGGGGGGGGAATATATTGATTTTCACAAATGTATCCTATGTAATATAGCCATTATTTCCTGAAAATATGTTCTTGAGTGATATGGAATCATCTAGAACCACATGGGTTACCATGCACAGGGAATGGAAATAATGAGATGGTTTCCACTGAGTAAATTACTTTCTATTGCCACAAAACTACTATTGGATGCAATGCAACATTTTACAAATCTATTGCCTGGTAAACTGAGGAATCCATCAAAGGACTTTTAAATGTCTGATTTAACCAATGAATTTATTGAATGTTACACTGGTGCTATCACCAGAAAATTCCTTCACCAAAATGCATAAGGAAGAATGACATAAGGAAGAAAGAGCAGATATTTTCAGAGAACCCATATCTAAATTCAGCATTTTGAACATTCAGTACTATCTCCTACTTATGACTTTGTGCACATCTTCATTTCAATATTACTTGATTAATGACATTTTCCATGAATAAGAAATTGGTAATTTATGACACTAGAGAATTGTGAAGAGTATTGTAATATATGAAAAACCTTTCTTCCTTCATTCTACAAGTCCTACTGAGCATCCCTATGGAACAAATGTAGCCATTCCTTCCAGCATCAAGAATCTGTTCTTTGAGTTGATGAGGCCACTAATAGAAAATGGTACTTAGAGCATGAGAAAATATGGTAGAATCTGACCTTATAAAATGGCATATTAATACAAGTAAAAAAGGAACGATCTTACTAATTTAGAATAATATATGAATGTTATTCAAATATAACATTCTGCAAAACCTAACCTTGACATTTCCCTTTTCTCTGTTAGCAAACCTGGGAAAACTTGCCCATTATCTAAGATAATATTAGCTCTAAATGATATGTCAAAGAGATTCTCATTCTAGTACTATGCATTAAATTCACACCAGGATACCCTCCATTTGAATATATTGCAATCTGTTCTCTTATTACATTTGAAAATGAATAGAAAATCAGGTAGAGTAAAATTCATTGATAAGGTAACGTGTTTTTGCTAAAGGAAAGCCCCAGTTAAATAAGCACATATTCAAATCACAAACCAAAGGCATATGTGGATATAAAGAGTGACATTTATCAACATTAACTAAGAAGGTTAAATGTTGTGATTAACTGTCACAGTTATTCCATGGCATATATGAGAAAAAACTCAGTGGGAAGTGTTGGGAAGACAACAGAAACAGGTTGAAAGCTTCCAAATTCGGAGATTAATACTGAAAATATGAGATTTTACTGAATTAATGTCCATTCTGCATAGCAAACCAAACAGGGTTTCAAAAGAACAAGTTTGCAATATTTTTAACAAATACCCATGAAAGCAACTAATCTTCTAACGGAATATCATTACAGGTGCCACAATGGCACATATAACAGATTTGGGTTGTATTTTGAATGGTTTTATTAATTCCTTTGGAGAATAATTTGCAAAAGAATTATTCATCCTCTCAGTGCATGAATTCCAGGAACAATTCACAGTACATCTCAAAAATATTTTCAAAGAGTACATAAGAATACAACAAAATTGTTCCTCCAGACTACATTTGAAAGCTTGTCAGCATGCAGCATTAAGGGCTTTAATCCCAGGCTTTAAATAATTTAGATAACATTTGATTACTTCTTTGCTAAAATGTCAACTTCTGTAAAATCTTAGGAACATGGTCTTGAGAGGACAAGAAAGAAAGGGGAGGGAGAGAGAAGGAATGGGGGGAAGGATCTAGAAAACATTTGCCCACTGCAATCACTGAAAGAAATGGTTTTTAAATGGTAGGAATCTTGAGCTTCCAATAGAACTGTGAAAATCCTACAGGAGTGTCACTGAGGTGATTCTTGTCTTCATCTGCAAGATCTGATGAATAGGGCTTCTATAGTTCAGAAAACTTTAAACTTGAATACCCAAAGGAATCATATGGAGAAAAGGGAAGACTCTTCCCAATCTTGTTTGTTTGTTTCTATACTTGACTTATATGGTTGCCCATATTATGTATCACGACCCTGGACAGATAACAAACAGCCATAAAACATTAAAAATCAAAACCATCACAAAGGCTTCCAATGCCCCCAAAAAACAATATCACCACCTCCTACATATTAATAAACTACTTAATCAGGCTCCAAATCCTTAATACTTAAAACAAAAATAAATAAAGACAAATTCCCTCTCTATACTTTGGGGGGGTTATTGTTGATGTTAATATCTGTGGGGAAGGGAGAGGAAGAGAGAAACAGAAAATAACCAAGGATTCAATATTTGCAATGATAAACGAATACATTACTTCATGGACACTTTATGCTTTTGTACTTTTAACATGAGATGTACATTTTGAAACTAATTCTCAATAAATACATAAGCCAAACCAACTAACCAATAATGAAAAGCTTGATTCTAATCAAATGAAACAGGCAGTGGCATTCTATGTGTGTTTATTTGGATGTAAGTTACTCTGAGCTTAGTGTAACTCACACCTAAGCATATCTAAGAATGCAGCCATTCAACCCCTTCTTATATATATTTGGTCAAAAGTAAATTGCATTTTGTTAAATGGAGCTTACACCCAAGTAAATACATGATATTGAAGATTTACTCACTTCTTTTAAACAAAATTCAGTAAAATTTGCTTGTAAGGAACTGCATTTGGAGGGGGGAAGCAATACTGCATTTGTAATCTTTTAAAAGGGAAAGACAGTTTCTCAGGAGTTCATATACAGGAATATCCAACAGATTATTTCACATATACAGCACCAATAATACAAAGCCATATAGACCAATATATTCCTAGCTCTTTGGAGAAAATCAGTAGCTATTTTACCCTAAATTAGATCTGAAATCAAGAAAACCACACATAGAAACAACCACTTTAGTTCTAAAGCTTCACTCTAATCATTTGCTTATAATTTCATCATATTTCTCCCCATACAAATAATCTTGTTCATCCTTCAACCTAGGGTGGTAATCCTTTCATAGACGATAGCAAGTACACTAGTTAAAACTTTGTAAAGAAACTTCAGCTTCTTCCAGTTAATACATTCAACAACCTTTCATCCCATTTGGAAAGGAAGAAATCCTCAGATAATTTCAGGAGTGATATCTCATCCATCAACTCAAAAGCCCGCAGCTCCAAGTCTGAATTTCCTTCTACTCCCAGGACCGAGAGGGGGGGGGGGCTTCAGCCTCTCCTAAGTTGAGAAACAGAACCCAGTATGTGCTTCCAATACCCATTTTGCTTTCCAGCCAGGCTCAGCATTTGAACAAAAGCTGTCCTTACTTTCAAGAAAGTTTCCATCATCTTCAGAGCCAAGGAAAGGAGAGAAGGCCTGAGACAGGGGGAGCAGAGTCCAGTTGTCCTGTGGTCTGATTTGGAAGTTTCGGAGGGATAAATAGGGGGAGGGGAATGGGAAACTTGGGCCCAAAGTGCCAATGGCTGAGCTTGCTTTCAAGAAGGCTTCTTCGGGGTTCTGTCTCTCTCTCTTTCTCTGTATGAATATGTCCCCCCCCCTTCTTTTCTTTTCTTGTTTCCAAAGGAGGCCTCTGGTCAGTGCTGATTAATAAGCATTCCCCCCCCCAACCATCTTGTGAGATGCTGAATAATAGAAGATGGCCAGTGACCCAGCAAAGCCTTAAACCCCATGCTACTTTATTGTGGCAAGCTGAGAAATAGGGCTTTAGGACAGAGACCCCAAGCACTGACCCACAGGCATCCTGCAGATTGCCTATTCATTCCTTCAGCTTCCCAGTCGCCCATTGTTTGCCAAACAACAACAGAGATTTCACACAGAATAGGAAAAGCCCCCTTTCACGTCCCAGCCTGCAAAAGGAACTTTGGCCACAGCAATCCTTAATGTGGTTCCTCCCCCCACTCCTTTTCCCCTTTTCTTAATGGCTGTTAGCCTGGATTTTCTAGAAATGCATTCAAATTTAGAAAATCCCCATCCATTGGCATCTCTCAGACTTTCTGAATTAAATCAAAGAGTATCGTATTGTTGTGCCTTTCCAGATCAAAAATGTGTTGCTGCTTCTGCTGATAGCCTCACAAAAGAGTTTTGAAGACCAGGATCTACAATGACAGAGAATGGAGAACACATAGCATCTCAGTTCTTCTCTCCAATCAGGCCATTTCCTAAATCCAGCATTAGTTCTGATGAGCAAGTGCTGTTTAAAAAGAATGCTTAAAAAAGTTTAACTTTATACCTCTTCTACTATAGCTAAACTTGGGTTTTTTCCTTTCCTACAAATGGATGGGATGGGATGGGATGGGATGGGATGGGATAGGATAGGATAGGAGCATTGCTACACATCAAGATAAGAGTACTATCATTTACTTTAAGTTACACTAATTTCAGCATTATTTATTGAAAAATAAATTTACAACTTAGTAATTTTCATTTATTCTATGGATCTGAATGTCATTTTATTTGAATAGGAGTGCCTATGATGGGGCTGGCCTTTATACTATTAAGCCTAAGAAAGACAATGTTAAGCTCCAGTGTTTAATCAGAGGAGACGTAATACATTTTTCACCGAGACAGGATGAAGATTTACAGCTTACTTGGTGCTGTGGGTCTAAAGTTATCCTTTTCCAGTTGTGAGCCCTCCTAATGGGTTGGACTACAACTCCTAGTCAATATAGCCAATATTCTTGGATGTGTAGTACAGTACATCAGAACTAGAGGAAGATGCTGCCCATAATTATTCAGAGACTAGGAATGAAGCCAAGAAAAGTCAATAAACGTGATTTGCCAGAAGCCTGTGCACCATTGCAGGCTTTTCCAATCTGGCATTCTTGCAGTGTATTAATCTACAAGTCTCCTCTTCTATCTTAAGAGCACTGAGCCCAAATTAACATGGAAGTCACCAATTAGGCAATCAGTAACTCCTACTAATATAAGCATGTGTACTATAGGCATGTATTGGCTGGCCTTCTCCTTCTCATTAGGCTATGGTAATCCAATTTTATTCTGTTCATTCTGAGGCATACCTGAGTAACCTGAAGCTCATTTGAACATAGACAGAATTGATGATGTAAGACAGGGTAGGATATATAATTTGCATGTACATTTCTTTTTCCCCATGAAGATTTCTTCTGCTGAGCACTTCTTCCATTTCCCAGCACTGCTTTTAAATTTTCACCTCAATTATTTATATAAATCCTTTTGGCATATATCTGATGTCATGATACACCGCTGAAAAAGCGGCCTGGGAAAGAGGACAAGGTGATTCAGAAGATCAGTTTGGCAAGAGAACGGGGGAAGCGTGAGCACACACTTGAGAATGCAAAAAAAAAAAAAAAAAGAATCCTGTGAAAATAAAATACCCGCAGTATAAACTATGTTGAGCTTAATGGGGATGTAAAGGATTGCAGCCTCAAGCACAAACTGGGCATTATAAAAAGGCCAGAAGGTTGGCAGAAATGTTCATGGCAATAATAATTTTCTTGATGAAGTTAAGCACCGGGTTTCTTAGAAAACCTAGTTTTTGGCCCCTACATGTGTTGCTACCATAATCAATATTATTACTGCTACTATTGCTCCTTGTCGTTGGATTAGAACAGGGGTAGTCAACCTTGGCTCTTTTATGACTCGTGGACTTCAACTCCCAGAATTCCTGAGCCAGCTAAGCTGGCTCAGGAATTCTGGGAGTTGAAGTCCACGAGTCATAAAAGAGCCAAGGTTGACTACCCCTGGATTAGAAGAAGGTAGTGTCAAATGAATTTTATTCTAGGAACGATTCTTAGTCGTTATTTTACTGTTCCCATCTTAAAGGCATGATATTTGTATGTTTTAGATATAGGGAACCAAGGTTTTGGGGTTTTTTTCAAATATCACCAGTCAGGTCTCTGGCCTGGAGGTTGCTTTGGGGACAACCAGATACAGACCCGGACAATAACCTGGTTCCTGTCATAATTTGTAAGCAGAGTTAGATGGACCAGAGGGACAAAGGAATGGAGCTAATATCCCTCAAGCCTCCTTTCTACTGTGACAGTCATGTCTAGCCTGGCAAGTGGATGGAAGCAAATGGCTGGAGATCCAGCACAAAGCCAAAAACCTTCTCGGGAAGATTTTTCCCAATGAGGAGGGGAAGACATTGTCTTCAAATGCAAAGAAGGGAGAGGAGGGGAGGGGAAGAAGTCCAGTGCTGTTGTTCCCCCTCTTCACTTGATATGCTAATGTCCCTTGTGACGACACAACAAAGAACCCTTGGGCTCCTAAAGCACCCTTTCCGCACCCCCTCTTACTCATTTCCTTCTGACCTGGCGAAAATACAGCTGTTGGATAATCTTTGCAATAGGCTGGACTACATTTTTAAAACTGCCTACTACGTGGATCAGGCTGCATCAGAGTTTCAAAAACGAGTGTGAGAAGTGTGAGAACTACAGCCAGGGGTCAAGCCTATTGCTTGAGTCCATCCCCAGAAGGAGCTGGCAAAAATTATTGCCAGAGTTGTGAGGCAGTGGCGGGGAGGGTCGGTCCACCTCTTGCCTGGAGGGGGGGCGTTAGGCTTTCATTGTCCCTTTTAGAAGTGCAGTTTCCAATTTATGAAAACAGACCCAGGTCAGGGGTCTTGAGAAACCACTGAAATCCGCAGCTAATTTTCCTAGCCTCTGTTCACTCAGTCAGGTGTAATGGAACAACATCCCTGGAAGTGGATGAATAGAGGGGAGAGACCCTGGAACTGAATTCCAAAGCACTTGAAGGCAGGACAAGAAGCAACGGATGGAATCTAACCAAAGAGAGAAGCAATCTAGAACTAAGGAGAAACTTCCTGACAGTGAGAACAATTAACCAGTGGAACAACCTGCCTCCAGAAGCGGTGAATGCTCCAACACTGGAAGTTTTTAAGAAGAGACTGGACAGCCATTTGTCCGAAATGGTATAGGGTTTCCTGCCTGAGCAGGGGGTTGGACTAGATGACCTTCAAG
>NW_015386906.1:611028-613651 GCF_001527695.2 Protobothrops mucrosquamatus | reverse complement strand
AGAACAATTAACCAGTGGAACAACCTGCCTCCAGAAGCGGTGAATGCTCCAACACTGGAAGTTTTTAAGAAGAGACTGGACAGCCATTTGTCCGAAATGGTATAGGGTTTCCTGCCTGAGCAGGGGGTTGGACTAGATGACCTTCAAGGTCCCTTCCAACTTTACTATTATTATTATTATTAAGTTGTGCTACGGGATTCAAAAACGACCGTTCTAAAAGGACTCCAGCTATAGAGTTTTACCATTACAGGGTACCCTCGCCCTGCCTTAAAGCAAGACTGCTGGCATTATTCCGCCTCACGAGTCCTGCCTCTACCATTTGGAGCGGAAAGGCGAAGAGGTAGCCTTTGAATGGCATTGGCCAGCGCTGGGGGGTATTGGCAACAGTCTTGGGAGTGGAAGAAGGACGTCCCTCATCCGTTCCTGCCTCAGGAAGCGGTTGGTGACCCCGCAGTTAGACCGGCAGAAAGTGAGGATCTTCCGAAAAGTTATGGGGGTGGGGTGGGGAGGGAGGAGGGCGCAGCCTCCAGTTCAGATGGCTGGAAAATGCGGGCGTCTCGCTTGTTTCGCATCTCCAGGGGAAGATTGCCTTCAAGGTTCCCCGCAATTCTCTCGCCCCCAAAGCCAGGTCTCAGGCGGTAGCGAGTTCGGATTTCTCTTTCTTTCTTCCGGCCACTTCCTTTTCTCGGCGCAATTCCCAGGCGGAGGTCAAGGATCTGGAGGCGACTTGTCCTTTGGGGAGCTCGCTTTGGCTGGCGCTGACGAGAGTTTAATTCCGGAGTAAAAAAAATAAAGGCTCCTAGAGTGTTCTTCCATCTTTGGTGGGACTCTCGGCCTTGCAGGGATTTCGGGTCATTTCAAAAAAATAAAATAAAATGCAAAGGTAGCGTGAGAAAGGCTACCACTGGAAGACTACGTGCCGAAGGGAGGAGGCGAGAACGACCAGGATTAGACCCCTTTATTTCCTTTGGGGTAACCCTGACTGCAGCTATGTCGGTCCCTTTAATCTCCTTCAGAGTCGGATTAGAACCACTTAAAGCAATCCCGCTGGAATCGGGAAAGATGGTGGGGGCACCAAAGAAGCCCAAAGGGGAAACTTAAGGTAATCGGGACTTTTGAATCGTCCCTGTTCCCGGGGGGGGGGGGGAGAGACCTCTCTGCTTTCCCTTAGAGTCGTCTGCAAAGAGCCCGCGGCGTTCCTAAATCCTCGGGGAAAGACGCTGCAGCGCTGCCCCTTCGGCTGAAGGCGCCTCTTAGAGATTAGGTCTGTGCGGAGGGGAGGCGTAACGAAGGAGTTTGAGTAGGAAAACAAGGGGCGCTAAAGGCGGCTGGTCCCCCTTTCCCGCCGTCCCCGGCAGGCACTGCCCGTCGCTCCCATTCAGGAGGCTTCGCGCGGCACAGCAGCCGAGGCGTTGCAGCATCTCGCCGCCTCGCCTGACAAGCGCTCCCGGCCCCAGAGACCGCAACCTCGCTCTAAGCAAGGCGGGCAGATCAGGGCGGCGGGCGGCGGGAGCTGGGAAGAGGGGGGGGGTACTCAACCCAGCTCGCCATCCCTCAGCTGGCCCGGAGGAAGAGCCGGGCGGGCGGGCGGGAGACGAGCTGTGCAGCCAGGCGTGGGTACCTTTGGCTTTCTCTGGGTCGCGGGGGTTCGTGTGTGCGTGTGCGGGGAGGGGGGGGCGGGGAGGAGGGGGGGGGCGCGCGCTCCCGTGCCTCCCTGCAACTCGTTCCTTCAACCGCCGTTTTCCAGGTTCTTGGACTCAAACGCGCTTTTCCCTAAACGCCCGCGAGCTGTGATGAATAGCAAATTAAGAAAAGACACAACACGAAGAACGGCATAGCCGCATGCTTTTCTAATGCATTCTAGAATACTTTAAAAAAAAAAAAAAACAACAACCACCATATACTTTTCATTTGTATTCCTCCTTGAATAAAGTAAAGCGTTTTTGGAAATGAAAGAGGAACCGCAAAGCGAAACAGAGCTTCTTCGGTTAAAACATAGCAAGCCGGTACAGATTGGTTTGTGACCCGGTGGATTCTAATAAATAGAATTCCTTAAGCTCCCGCATTGGATTGAACCTTGTTCGCAAACCTACGCGGCCTAAACCTCGATTCTGAAAAGTTTGCAATCCTTGGAGAGCGAAGCTGTTGCTTTTTGGGGCACAAGCGGGAGGGTAATCGCGGGTTTTTTCCTCTGGGGTGACCTTTATGGGCTTCGATGGGGCCAGCGCAGGAGACGGAACTGAGCGCGCGCAGGAGGAGGGCTGCCGGTGCGCGCTTCCTCCTCCTCCTCCTCCTCCTCCTCCTCCTCCTCCTCCTCCCAGCGAATAATTTTTCCAACGCTGAAACTTGACGCGATACTTAAAGGGGGAGGGGCAGGGAATTCAGCCTGCCAAATAAATAAATAAATATCCTTTTAAAAATCAAGACCTTGCCCCTCCCGCATTAAGGACAGGTGACAACCATGCAAATAGTTGGGAGGCAGACAAGGCAGGGGGAGCGAGAAAGAGAAGGTGGGAGAGAGAGAGAAGAGGGGGTGGAGGGGAAGAGGGAGAGGAGGGAGAGTGGGAGAGGGAGGGAGGGAGGGAGGGAGAGAGAGAGAGAAAGAGAGAGAGAGAGAGAGACA